>NW_028227256.1:172968931-173146431 GCF_978045245.1 Mus caroli | reverse complement strand
ATGCCAATATGTCTGTAGGACATACCTTAAATCCTTATATTACACTAAGTGAAATGGGTTAAAATTTAAATAAAATTGCTTAAGTTCTAAACAGATTTCTATATACAACCACAAGATTGAAGAAGTAATAAAAACACGCCCTAATTAAGAAAAGTCGAAGTCCAGAAACACAATATTCCAACTGCCCTGATGACGATAGATGCAAAACATCTCAATAAAGTACTTGCAAACCAAGTTAAAGAACCTAGCTCTATTAGTTCTTTCCCTACTACTGTGACAAAATATCTTTAAAAATGCAACTTAAGGAGAGATTTATTTTGTCTCATGTTTTGACAGCACAACTGTTACAGCAGGAAATCTTGGGGAGCTTCAGGCTGCTCATTATCTTGTATCTACATTCAGGAAGCAGAGATAAATGTCAGTACCCAGCTTGCTTTCCTGTTTTTACTTGGTCTGCTATGTCAACCCATGGAGCAACATCACCCTCATTTATGGTGAGCCTCTCAGATCAATTAAACAAAATCTAGGAATTCCTTCATAGACATCTTCAGAGGTTGGTCTCCTCAGCAATTCCAGAGCCTGTCAAGTTGATGATCAATATTTACCACTCATCATGTCAAGAAGACCTTGATCAAGTTGACTTTGTTCCAGAAATATAAGAATGCTTTAAAATATGTGTATCAATAATTATAACGGGTCACACAAATTAATTCAAGAGCATAAGTCACATGATCATCTCTATTGATGCAGAAAATTTTCAACAAAATTTATCACCTCTTTGTAATAAAATGCCTGTAAAGACTCAGAATACAAGGAACATACCTCAGCATATAGGACAAGCCTACAGGCAACATTACTCTAAATTCAAAATGAAGAAAAAGTCAACAGAAAGGGAGGCATTCATCCGACAGAGGACTGACATGAGAGAATACATGAAGAACTCAAAACAAACAGGAAAACTAAAAACAAAAGACAAAATAAGACAAAATAAAAAACTAAACAAGTTATCAAACAACCCAATGAACAACTGATCTAATGGAATGAACAGATAACTCTGCAAAGATGAAATATGTATGTGCAGTGAGCACACAAAAGCATGTTCAACTTCACTGAGCACAGGAGAAGGGGGGTTGAAACTATATTGAAATCCTCTCTCACCCCAGTTGGAATGAGAATCCTCAAGAGAACCAAGAGCAATAAATGCCAAAGAAGATGTGGACAAAGGAAACAGGTCCCTTACAGATGGCTGGTGAAAGTAAACTAATGTAGTCATTGTGAAAATTAGTATGAAAACTTTTGAGATTCGTAAAAGTAGAATGGCTACCGTGACCCAGGTATTCCTACCTGGACATTTACCCAAAGGACTACCCACTCAAGGTTTTACAGAGATATTTGGTGATCAATATCTTCTGCAGCACTATCTGCAGTCTGTAACTTGTAGAACGAACCTAGGTGTCTGCCAGGAGAGAGACAGGTAAGAAATATGTTATAAATGATATACATTATGGAATATTTTTTCAGCCATAAAGAAGAACAATAGTTTGTCATTTGCAGAAAACTGGATACGACTTGACATAGTCATCTTAATTTAATTAAATCAGTTGGGGAAAATGAATAGTACATGCTTTTATGTTTTTTAATTTGTGCTTGCTAGATTTTATCTAGATACATAAAATCAAGTATGCATATATAATATAAAAGCAGAAAAGAAACTGTCTACAGAACAAAGGAGACTATATGGTGTGTATATGGGGATATGCTCAAAGTATAGATTGTTCTTATACAACACAGTACAAAGCCCAAGGAATATACTCAATGACAATTGAAAGGAGAATTATTTGTCCCAGAGGAGAAAGAAGTGACAATATGAAGAGATGTTTGCATAACTAGTTACCTCACCTTATCTACCTTGTCTTGAGGATAGTGATTCTTAATTATATACAGTTCTGATTGAAAATCCTAGGATAACTAATTTCTGAAGACTAGGAATTAAATGAAATCATTTTTAATCCTAGAAACTCAGTCATTGTTTTGCTTACAAAATATGCAAACATGGAACAGTTATGGTTTGACTATGAAAAGCATCTTGCTGGTAGCTCATTTTTGAGAAGATTAAAATCTTTAGAAGGAATTGGGTTGCCATGAACTGGGCCTCATGGGTTATACGACAGCCCAGTTTCAGCCTTTGCCTCTCTGCTTACTGATTGCTGACACCATGTAATCAGCTACCTCACCCTCCTGTGTTCCCAGCCATGAATCACAATTGCATCTTCGCCTTCGATGCCATGATGAAGAGTAGCCTCTCAAACCATGAGCCAAAATAAATCCTTTCTCCTTTGAGTTGCTTCTTTGGGATGTTTTATCACAGCCTTGATTAATATACCAATTTGAGCTCAATGAGAGGCTGCAATTTTGAGGCTAGAGGATGGCCCTAGAGCGTGTGAGCCCTATGGCAAACTCCGTAATTGCTTGCAGAAACATCAGCTCATGGGCTTAGAATGAGTTACTTGTGATGTCTGTGAGGTCTTGCATTAATGAGGAATTTCCATGGGAGTCACAATATGGACTGCAGGCATTATGACATTAATGGAGCAGTCTAGTAAACAAAGAACCTCTGGGATTGTAAAGATGCCTCAGTGCTTAAATATCAAGAACTGCTCCTGCAAAGGATCTGCTTTACTCTCCAGGTTGGATAGTTCATAGTCATGTATAACTCTAGCTCCAAGGGATTCTCTGGCTTCTGGGGTCACCTGCACTTATGCACAACCCTACCCCCTATACACACATAATTTAAAACAGAGTAATAGAGACTTTCTTTTTTTTTTTAAATTAGAGAAAGCTGGCATATGGGTTAATAGAGGGTCCCAGTGAACTGATAGCGGCTAATCCTGTGGTCCCACACTTTCTGGAGGCAGCAGTCTCTCTACAAGGAGCTATAGATGCTGTTTTCTATATTAGAGCCTCAGCCATGTATCTACTATGTCATTCTCCGACTTCAAGGGAGGAGGCCACACCCATGACTGTTCTGTACATATAGCACCTTTAGTTTTACAGATAAGTCTTATGAATAACCCCAGATTTTTACAATCTTCATTGTCAAAATTATTTTAAAATAGTGTTGGGATCTTCTGGAAATGTCTTTCTCATTCTCTCTGTTATGATATGGGAGAGTTTCCAGACCAGTCAAGTTCAATTCACATGGTATACTGATAAAACACATCCTTCCCCAAGGACAAAGAAGGAAGTGGCCTACGGTACCTTTAGAAAAAAAAAAGCTCTTTAAATATTTTATTAAAGTTTTACTGGTGCAAGCCCATTTCGGTCTCTTCAAATATTTAAAGCAGCTCACTTAGCTTGGAAACACAACCTCAGAGTTCACAGACAGATGACAGAGGTACCCACCTACAGAGGAGGTATACCCTCTAAAGAAGGGCAAGCAAACATGAGGAAGCTGCAGGAATGAAAACTCCTCATAGAGTTATTGCTGAGGCTGCCAGAATCCAAAGGTCTGAGAAGAGGTTTACAGAGTCCACTGCTGTGGGTGGTTCTCCTCATGTGCTTACGAAATTCCTTTTCTGCAGAATGTCCTGGCTCAGTCTGCTAAGCTATAGCCACCCTGTGTGCTAAGCTACAGCCACCCTGTGGGAAAACTCTTCCTTGGAGAGAAAGCAGGGCCTGAACTAGAGTGACTGGGCCATCTGTTCTGGCTTTATAAGTGATTGAGAAATTCAGTGTTAAAAGGATGCAGTATATGGAAGCATTGAACTCTCTAAGCTCTCAACAACATCTAAGATTCTTTCCCTTCCCCTCCCTCCCTCCCTCCCTCCCTCCCTCCCTCCCTCCCTCCCTCCCTCCCTCCCTCCCTCCCTCCCTCCCTCCCTCCTTTCCTGCCTGCCTCTTTTTCATCTTCCCTCCTTCCCTTCTTCCCTTCATCCCTTCTTCTCTCCATCCCTTCTTCCCTCCCTTCCTCCCTCCCTCCTCCCCTCTGTGCCTTCCTCTTTCCTTTCTCCCCTGCCTCCCTCCATCCCTGCTGTTCTCTCTCCCTCCCTGCTTCTCTCCCTCCCTTCCTTAATCCCTCCCTCCCTCCTTGCCTAACTCCCACTCTGTTTCAAAAAGCCCCCTTTAAAATGTAGTTTTAGACTTGTAAGAAGTAACAAAACCAACAATTTGTATTTCCCCTTACCCAGCTTTTCCTAATGTCAACATATTATGTACTCTTAGTCCAAAAACAGGAAATCAACGATAATAAGATTCTATTGAATTATAGGTCTGATTCAAATGTCACTGACTTTCCTACTAGTGTCCTTTATCTGAATTTCTCCTATTTAAAGACACACACGCACACACACACACACACACACACGGATTAAGCCAACTTGCTGAGGGATCTATTGAGCTTCAGCTTCCTTTCCACATATATGGATTTTTAAAAATGTGTCATTCTGGATCTAATATTTTGGTAAAGGTTATTCTAGGGAATATAAACTCCTCCCCCATGAGTTATCTTACTTATTATATATCAGCATCCCAATCCCCTTTACCTCCTGGAGCAGTGCCCTCTGATGTATGCTGGTATGATGGTCATCTTGTCCTGATTCTTCAATGCTATTTAGGATTCTGTGTTCTAACTGGTTTGGTTTGTCTGTGTTTGGGCTTATCATCTGTTTGATGAGCTCAACGGCCATAACCTGTTTGGGAAAAAGGAGGTGACCTTTTTCTTGAAACTTACTACTGAGTAATGGGTGGGGGGGGGGCTCTCCACCTGGTACACCTGGCTTTATTGTGCTTGCAGGGTCTGTGAGGCAGGAGGTTGGACGTAGTAGAGTGGGACAGACTATTTCTACTCTGTGGTTAGTGGTGGCTTAGGAGGGAATAACCAGAAGCATAATGCTTATAAAGTAGTTTGTCAGTTTTCCATATTTTCTGCATCTTGGTGGGGTGGGTCAGAGACTTGTCTCCAAATCAACACATGACATATCTGGTGTTATAGTCAAGACTACTGGCCCTATTCCTTGGGGGATGAATATGCATGAGCAAATGTCTTGAGAGCACCAAATAGAAGTCCATGGCTTTTCTGACATAGCCCAAGAATTCACTGAGCCCTGCTCCTACCATATATTCTATAGTAGTGATATATAAGGTAGCTTGCATTTAGAGGCTTTACCCTTTCAGAAAGTGTGACAAGATTACATTGGTAAAGAGATCAGGATGAGGGCATAGCAGCAGGGACATCTTTGGAGAAATACCACCCATTACAACATTAAATGAAATAATGCTAGCAAGGAGCCCTAAACCCGAGGCTAACCCTTCAGGTGCCTTTTAACCACATTACCATTTGCTAAGCTGTTAGAGTTGGCTGTGGTTTTATTTCATATTGACACAGAAAAATGACATTTTGTATAAATAACAGCAGTGCCTCTGCCCTGCAGTTTCAGGCACCATGGCTATTATTGTCAGTTTTACCTAGCACATCTTGCCCTCTCTCTCTCACTTTGGCATAGCTGATTTTACCTGTGGATGGATTTTTCTCACACTCCTATGGCATTACTCCAGTTTTCCAAGGCCTTCGGTAAGCCCCCCCCCCCCCCGATGGATCTCTATGAAATCTAATCTGTGATTGAAGGAGTTTGCGGTAGGTGGATCCTCTGATCCTTTACAGGTCTCCGGTTTTGTCAGAGCACTACATATGTGGATCCATCCTTGTATACAGACTTGGTTTTGCCACGGGTTGATCCTTCCTAGAAAAGCACTCTTCAGCATACATAAGTGAATTCTAACAATCCATGTCTTTCTCACCAAAATCAACGAGACTTTCCACTTCAAGTCCATATTATTGAGACCTCTGAATATTGTTATATTTTGTCAAGGGTGACAGTATCTTCCACAAGTGAACACTCACACTTGGCTTAGTTGATACACAACTCAAATGTTTCCTCGTCTAGTAACTAACTAGGTCAGATTTCCTTATTTGACAAATCTGTAGCACTTTAGTTTTCTAGTAACAGTCATTATAATTGTAATTAAGAGAGTTGACTCTAGGTTACTCTCCATCTGCGTGGTGTGTCAGCTTTGTGAGTATAGTAGTGTTCTGGATATACCCTATTTTCCATCAAGAGTTCTTTGCTTCGATACTAATAAGTGCTGGATAAAAAAACATCAGAGCAAAGGAGGCTAATATCACAGTCCTTTGTTGAAACAGACGAGCGATCCATTCATCCTTTTCACCAAACCATTGCCCCTTGCTTTCTCTGTAGCATATCAGGAACAAGCCTTCGAGGCCAAGGACACACACTAGCTTTCTTCCAGCCTCTGGTCAAGTCTGGCATTCTGTGACAATAGGTCATTTATTGACTTGCACATATGGAAGAACAGTTTACTTTCTGCAGCAAACACTGTGTTTTTTCACCCAGAGGACAAGATTATTCTTCTTATCCCAAGGCACCATCTTTTTTTTTTCCTGAGACAGGGTTTCTCTGTATAGCCCTGGCTGTCCTGGAACTCAGTTTGTAGACCAGGCTGGCCTTAAACTCAGAAATCCCCCTGCCTCTGCCTCCCGAGTGCTCGGATTAAAGGTGTGCACCACCATCTTTTTTTAAAAATTAAATTAATTTAATTTTTACACTCCATATTCCATTCCTGCCCCCCCATCCACCCTCTGAATGCCCCACATCCCACAACTCCTCCCCATTCCCCATGTCTCCATGTGGCTGCCTCCTCATCCTACCTGACCTCTAAACCCTCTGGGGCCTCCAGTCTCTTGAGGGTTAGGTGCATCATCTCTGAATGAACAGACTCGGAAGTCCTCTGCTGTATGTGTGTTGGAGGCCTCATATCAGCTGGTGTGTGATGTCTGTTTGGTGGTCCAGTGTTTGAGAGATCTCGGGGGTTCCAGGCTAATTGAGACTGCTGGAGGACCAAGGCACCATTTTAATTTAACTAATGCTGCTTTCCTTTGCAGATAGGCCTAGGAAGGGATGCTCTGGCTTCCCTTACTCTTGCTTTGCTATTGAGCCTTGCAACTGCCTTCTATGAATGATGTCATGTCCTCTTGATTGTGTTCAAACTTTGCTGGCCTCACTCACCCACGTTGGAGGTAGTGTCCAAATGCCAGAAGCTCTCTTGAGCAAATCTTGAATGTTAGCACCAGTGAATGAACTTTTCTCACGCCTTCACTGCTGCTGAATGGCACTCTTTCCTCAGTGGCTGCAACAGAGAGCCATCGTGATATGCAAACTGCAACTCGAGAGTTGGCATATAGCTTGCGGTTGATAACTAGCACGGGCTGGACTGTTACCACTGTTGATCACAGTACCTCGCAAGTCAGAAATAACTAACTCAAGAAAGTTTTCATACTTCATCCTCTCTGTCAACATGAACTTTAAAATACTAAATAAGTCGTATGCTTCATGCAAGGCTTCTTGGAAATGCAGTCACCAAAAGCCCTGTGATATCTTGCTGAAAGGCTCATCCCACATTCCCCATCGAGAGCCTACACATTCATTCTTCCGTTCGTGCTTTCTGCTATCCTAACAATATTTGCAGTGCCATTATGTTGTGCTGTGTGTTAGTCAGACAACAAATAAGAGTAAGACCACCCTCCTCCTGCATTTATAACAAGATGTCAAACAAAAACTCAACAGTTTGTTTAAAGAACTCTTCTCGTTAATCTCAAAGGCACTCTAATGACTGAGAAGCCTTTTTCAGGCCAGGGATTAAAGGTGCTTGCCACCACGCATGATGATCTGAGTTTAATTCCAGAGAGCCCCCATGACAGGAGAAAACAGAAGCTTGCAATTTGTTCTCTTTTGTATTTCTCCAATATTTCTGTTATTCTCCACTTAGCAAGATAATTTAGTCATACACACATACCATCTTCCTTCCTTCCTTCCTTCCTTCCTTCCTTCCTTCCTTCCTTCCTTCCTTCCTTCCTTCCTTCCTTCTTTCTTTTCTCTCTCTGTCTCTCAACTATTATTGATTCTTTGTGAATTTTATATCATACACCCCAATTCCATTCATCTTCTTGTCTCTTCATATCTTCCCTCTACACTTATAACCTCTCCCCAAAAGAAAACAAAAGCAAGCAGATAAACTAAAAAACCCAAAACCATCTCCCAGTGAAAGCTACAGTGTGTCACACAGCATACCCTTTAGCCCAAACAACTGCACTTGCAAATGTTCACTGCAGTGAGTCAATGGTCTGTTTTGAGACCTCTGGCATCTGCTACACTATCAATACTGGGTCATCTCTGGGACTCCTCTAGATAACTTGTTGCCGTCTGTCATGGAGAACCTGTAGCTTTGGATTTGCAGGATTGGCTCTGGCAGTTCATAGATGGTGTGGATGTTGGGGCGGACCATCTCAAAGCTCTGAATCTTAGTATGAGTTGATAAGTCTGCCATCTCTCCTGTGCCTGTGCTACCAGGACCAGCTCTCCCACTTTGCCCAGGCATCGTGGAGGGAGCAGATATCCCACTCCCTTGGGCCATCTCAACTTTCCCCCACACCAACATCAGCTTTTCTGTGCTACCCAGGTGAGGTGCAGGGCTGCTCTGCTCTCTGAGTGCTGCAGCTGGTGAGGGGCAGGGGGCCAGCATCCCGTTCTCCCACCCTTGAGACCAGCTGGGTTGGGGGGGGGCATGAGTGTGACAGTATTTTATTTATGTCTGACTCTTATAGCAGTAAACTCTGGTGCATTGTAATTTAAGTCAGGGAGCAAACTTACTACCATTTGTGTCTCTAGAGCATTACATTGCTGATTTAGGTAACTTGAACTTGGTTTTCTTACTTTCACCTAATATAGAGATCCAAATGTTAATGGACTTACTGTTTAGAAAAAAAGTTTTGATGAAGACAAAGCAAGGCAGATGGATGTGGACAAGCCTAAGAAGGAGAGGCAGGGATCTCCATTTGGCCTCAGGATGCATCCTATCCCAAGTATGTGTTTGGCAGTTTTATAATCAGATAATGTAGACATTTTAAGTCTATTAAGTACTTGGCAAACCAATGCTGCCCAGCTGTATGTATGCTGTGTCTTTTCTCTGACTTTGTGACAATGAGGAGAGCCTACAGGTCTTGTGAAAGGAATCTCAAATCTCTCTGCTATCCAAAAGCATAGTGTGTATGTTCTTTCACCAGCCCTTAAACATTTCACCAAACACCTCTTCCTTGGCATTTGAAGATATATAAGGAGAGGAACAGGCCCATTGACCTATCTGGTCACCACCTTATGCAGAATCACACTTTCCAAATGTACTTGAACTTTTCAGCAGATGGGACCTTTACAAATGTGATGATAGAACATAAAACTGCTTAGTCTTTTTCAGGCTTAAAAATGACACTTTCTCATTAAATTTGCCCAGCCACCCAGCTATTTCTTTTCTAAGCAATTCCAGTTTTGTAGGCCAGCAAGATGGCTCAAGGGGTAAAGGTGATTGCTGCCAAACCTGACAGCCTGAGTTCAATAACTAGAACCCGTTTGGTGGAAAAAACCAACTCTTCCAAACTGTCTTCTGACCTCCACACTTGTACTGTGTCATGAATGTACACACACACACACACATACACACACACACACACACTCACTCACACACACACACACACACACACACACACACACACTAAATGTGAAAAGCAACAAAAAGAAAAAAACCAGCCTTTTTGCATTGATTAATTAGAACGTTCCTTTTGCAGCACCCAGTTGCTAGCCCTGATATAACCACATGGATAAAGCCAATTCCTACTTTAGTGTCTCTTATTTGAAGACACTACTATGTTGTATTTTTTCATCCTTTCTTTCTTTCTACTCGCTAGTTAACTGAACTATCCTTCTGTTCTCTTTGTGGGCTGTCCATTACTTGAGCTGCTAGTCAGAGTTGCCAACAATCTAGTTATTTGCCTCTGTGCCTAAATTCCTAATTTATTTTGATTAGAACATAATTGCGTCACTTCCCCTTTACCTCTTTGCTCCAATTCTCCTACATACTCTCCCCAAACACGTTGCACATTCCCTCACTCCCTTGCAAACTGTATCGTATCTTTCTTTGAGTATGACTGTTACATATATAAGGCTATATATACATATGTAAACATACAGATAGAACCTGATGAGTCTGTTTCATATTTCTTTGGTGTACATGATTTCATTGCTGACCACTCTGTACTGGATAACCAATTAAGGGTTATCCAATAAGAACCATTTCTTGAGAGACAACTCTCCCTTTCTCATCAGTCATTAGTTGCCCATAGTTTATTTTTGTTTAGGGATGAAATCCCACAATTCTCTGCACTGCATTAGCATATCTGCAGGTATTGCTATTGTTCTTCTCTTTTGTAGATAGTCATATTGTTGAGAAACAGCTTCTCTGTTATTTCTTAAAGGCACAATCTCACAATAGACTCTGCGTCTAACAACCCTGCTTCCTCCACAATGTTCCCTGGACCTTAGTTGCAGAGATTGTGCTGAAGTTGTATCCACTGGGGCTTGGATCCCCAGGAGAAGCTGTTCTCTGCATCCTAATGCATTGTGGTTTTCTGTAATGGTCTTGGTCTGCTGCAAAGAGGAGCTTATTTGACACAGTGTGAGAGCTCTGCTTACCCAAGGGTATAATGATAAGTTTTAGAATGCATTTGGGGATGTCGTTGGTCTAGTAAAGTGGGAGTGGTATGTCCTCCTCTGAGATCCATGATCTCGCTAGCCCCAGGTAGTTGGTTTGATTTCTGGTACTCAACTCCTGTTGAGAGGAACTTAAGTTCACCCAGGCAGCTGTTGGTTATTACCAAAATACAAATGCACTATTGCACTGTTAAAGATGTCCTCCCGTGTGGCCATTGTAGTTCATAAGCATCAGAATGGGATATGACTGTTGATTTCTTCTTGGAAGCTTGCACAGTGCCTTCTGATACTATGAAAGCCAGCCTTCTGCAGAAAGGAGACCTTTACACTAAATCTACCTTGTATCTTGCAAGTCCTGCATCTAAAATGTGCAGTGTCTTCAACAATAGCTGGAGTCTTCAACCTCTGAGACACAATCAAGGATAAAAATGACCTATATTGTTTAAAGAGTCAGACTACTCTGACCAGCAACTCAGACAGAGGTTTCATACCTGGTACTAGGCATATATATATATATATATATATATATATATATATATATATATATATATATATATATGTATATATATATACACACACACACACTTTTTATGTGTTATATAATTTATAATATTTTTATATGTTTAACAAATCTAATTATACATATATAAATATATATGTGATAAAATATATAGTATATATTTAATCTATATAATTATAGTTATATATAATTTTTTAGGGAAATATAAGTTAACATGATCCCTTGAGGCTTTATCAGGCATGTTTAGAGCTACTTGTCCCCCATCTTCCTTCTAACTTTTTTGTTGACTTCCCTTCCTTCTCCTTCCCCCAAATTTGTGTCATTTCTTTAAACTTTGGCTCTGGAGACAGAGTAAAATAGTTTAGGGATCTGGCAAATGATTACATAGTGATATTCTTATCTTAGTTAAATATTTTCTTCAGGATAATGGGAGATGTTAGGGCTCAGAGTTCTGAGCCTAAACACTACCCTTCAGCTGTGTGACCCTGAACAATTCATTCTACTCAGCCTCTTAAGCTTTGCTTCTCAGCAGAGGATGGACTGTTTGGGAAGTAGTTTTGTTGGGAGGATTGATAGAGCCATGGAGAGCATGCACGTGACACTGGCTAAGTGCAATAACAAGTTCTGACTTGGTAAGATGTATACCATGCTGGTCATTCATATAGAAAGTTTTTTCTGTAGACCACTGATGATTTTTCTTCTTTGTTAGTTGTTATGTCTTGTCTCTGTCATCTTTTAGATTAATGGTTCTTCAATAGATCTACAAGTTAGCGTGAACTGGAAAATATTTAGAAAATTCAGTGTCCAGGCTGCCCTTTAGAACTGGATGGAACTATCAATTTTATGGGTGACATTTCATTTCATTGGCAGTTGGCAAAATGTGAGAACTCTTCCTGTAGAGCATATGTTTTCCTGTAGACACCAATGCTGTCTCATTCAATCCATTAGTCACACTATGTAAAGCTAATAAGACTGCAGAGCACAGTGGCCAAGCATTTCCTAGCATGCAAATGCATACCAAAGTTAGTGGCTACAACCCACCAACCCACAAATAGCATCCCACAAATTGATTCAAGGGCAGTTTATTTGGTATTCAGGTCAAATCCAGTGTGGTTATTTCTAGTTGCCAGGTGGGATTTGAATACAAACTAGTTCCATTTTATGTTGCTAATTCTCACATTTTTCTTCCTGAACAATTATTGTCATACTCAGCATTTTCTGAGAAATAGAATAGCTCAGTCTTTCTGTAGTGCACAAAGTGTGTGTGTGTGTGTGTGTGTGTGTGTGTGTGTGTGTGTGTGTGTGTGTAGAGAGAGAGAGAGACAGACAGAGAGAGACAAAAAGAGACAGAGACAGATAGTGAGATAGAGGACGACAGAGAGAACTCTTGTGGCAAGATGGGATGAAAACTTAGAGACCCAGAGCAAAGCTGATGGAATAGTTCAAGTCCAAATTTCCCCTGCCCTAGAACCTTCCCTGTTTTGTGAAAAGGGGTATTTATTCTATCTCATGCATCCTGCTCACATTCCGTAGAACAATCTGCTTTACATAAAGCCTATTCTTGTGGGTAAATGCCAATCAAATCTAAAAACACCCCCAGGGAAATATCCTGGATAATGTTTGACCTGGATGTGGAAATGTAGCCTGGCCAAGCTGCCACATGAAATTAACCACTAGTGACATGAATGGGTAGTTCATTATGGCTGCCTGGATATGGCCTTTTTACCTCTGCCCATATTCCCAGCAGATACCCGCTCTGCCCAGTAAGGGACAGTCATGGTAAATCATACTTATATATGGGTCTGGGAGAAGAAGAAACGGGCTGTGGAGCATCTACCCAGGCCCCACCACATCTGCTTCAGGAACTCTACCCATCCCATCTATTCCTTGCCAGATGCAAGAGGATTTTCATCCTGGTCAATTTAGCAAGAACTGTCTCAAAAGTAAACAAAAAGCAAGCAGACAGAAGCATCCATGGTGTTGTTCAGTGCTTGAGTGTTTGTCTAGCATGGGTGAGACCCTGATTTCTCTTCACAGTACCACAAGACACAAGTTAAAGGCAGAGGCTTTGAGACTTTGGGCAGCTGCTTCTTCATAAAAACAAATTTACACTTTTTTTCTTTTTAAATCTGTGCTATAGAAGCAAAACTTGTTTGAGGCTTCTACTTTTTTGAGTGGTAGAGACAGGGTGCCTGCATGTGTGTGCAGAGCGGCATGCACATGTACGTGTAAACCAGAAGACATTGGATGTTCCCCTTCTCTTACCTTTCAGACTCTTTCCCTGAAAGAAGGTATCTCACTGGACCTGAAGTTTGCAGTCTTACTGGCACCATCAAGGCTGGCAGCCAGCAGGCTACAGTGATCCCCTGCTCCCTCAGCTTCCCCTTGGGTTATCGGGCCGGGCTTGCCTGTTTGTGTGGGTGCTGGGAATCCTAACTCAAGCCTTCAGGCTGGAGCTGTCTCTCCAATCCAGCTCTCCTTATATTTTACTTTAACTTGAGCTTATTTTTCTTATTATTGAAATGGGACCATATTCCTGAATGTGCCCATAAAGGGTATTGGCAGTATTAATAATATTAAAGACTGTACTGACATGTGGTGAGAAGCCTCCCATCTCCAGGCTAAAGACATACCGTTTAGAAACGGTACCCAATTTACAGCATCAGCGCTTAGAGTAGTGTTTCCAGTGAAGGAGTGGGAAGGAGAAAAAGGCTACTTTCTTTATGAGACAGGTACTCCCCAATTGTAAAGCTCTTATCATATACCCATACACATACTCCTTGGGAGAAAGAAAAGAAAGAATGAATGAAAAATGAAAGAGAAAGAAAGAACAGAAGAAAGAAAGAAAGTAGAAAGGAGAGAAAGAAAAGAGAAAAAAGAGAAAGAAAAGAATTATTTGGAAAAATCTCATGAACGTTCTTTGCCTGGCCACCCACCCCATACACTGTTATTTGTTTGATCTCTAGTGAATTTTTTTTTTATGTTTTATTTTCCCTTTTATTGTGATGGGGAAAACATTGTCAGGCAAATGTACCCAGTGATAAGTTCCATGCCTCCAATAGCTTAAGGAGAATGTACTGGGTTAGATCTGCTTCTTTTGGGTGGGAGTTGCTTCCTTTTAAAACACTTATTCACAGAATCAAATTCTAGAGTTGCAAATTTGTTTGGAGGTATATTTAACTATCACATGGTCTTTAAAAGTGAGCAGAAGAGCAGAAGGAAGCTGAGTATCTAGCAGTTAGTGAGAAGATGTAGATGACTGACTGCCTAAACCTGGTTCTTATTTACAGTAGAGTTGGAGATTAACCAGTATGCGTCCCATGCTATCTCACACATCAGATAAAGGGGATATGAACAGTCATATAAACAGCAATTTCATGTCTAGGTGATTTTTATGATGAAGCCTAAAGCAAGCGTCCTTTGAAAGTCCTTTGACCTTCTTTGGAGTCATGCTTCGAATTGGTAGTTTTGAGATTTTACTAAATTGAGAATAAAATACAAAGCATTTTAATTTAATTTTATCACAATTTAATTTTTTATCTTCACTAAGCTTTTAAAGGAGGAGCATATGGCATATAGAGATGACAGTAGGTGAAGGGCTAACAAAAAAACATTTTCCTTTCTGTGTGAAACATTTGGATCCCACTCATCCCCTGCCTCTGCTGTTTTATAAACACGCGTCCATGGTGGAAGTCACGGGGTCATACCATGATGTTGATGCCCAATTGTTACTGATGGGCACTGGTCCTGAACCAAGGGTTCTGAGAGCACTTGATAGGGAACTGCCACTTCACCTTCCCAGACTGTGACTCAAATAGATGACCCCTAGAAGGCTATACCTGTTGAAATATCACAAAACATGGAGGCTTGTGGCACCTAAGCCAGACTATCCTCACATCTGCTGGGTGTGGGTTGTAGCTAGAGATACGTGGATGAAACACAGCAAGGAGACTTGACACCGGAGGAGACCTGGGAGATGCACTTGTGTGGTGAGTTATATTCCTGCCCTGAGTTTCTTAATCAGAGGTCTCAAGAATGGTTCCCTAGTCTAGTAGTAACATTAGCCTCAGACACTTTAAACCTTGGTCCCATGGTTCTCCACTTTCCTAATTTGGTGACCCTTTAATATAGTTCCTCATATTCTGGTGACCTCAACCATAAAATTATTTCATTGCTTCCTGTAACTGTACTCTTGCTACTATTCTGAGTTGTAACATAAAATATCTGATATCCAGGATGGCTGTGACCCCTGCAGGTTGAGAACCACCTCTCCAGTTGATCTTGAACCAGGCTCAATTTACAACCATTGCTTCAAGAAAGTTTGGCGCACCTGTGTTAAAAGCTTAGTTTCCCCAACCTGTGGTGCTATTGGGAAGTGGGGCAGGGCCTAAGTGGAAAGAGGTTAGGTTATTGGGATGTGCTCTTTGCTGTCTCTTCCCTTTCTGCCTATAACATGAACATATACCTTCTTCCATGTGATTCCCACTGTGATATATGATGTAGCCATAGAACCAAGCAACAAAGATAAGTCACCATGGTCTAAAATCTTTTCTTCCTCTGAAGGTGGGCATTGTTAGAGCAGCAGAAATCTAGCCAACATAGATAACTATGGTGGTAGTTCAGACTCTCGACATTTGAAAATTGCCTGAAAGTATATCCTGTTGTGGAGAGCTGGTCATTGCCATTTTTGCTGTTAGCTTCTTGTGCCAAGTTTAAAATGGTCTCCAATGGCCTGGTCTGATAGGGGTCTGGGTTGAGCAAAAGGTAATCATTGTAGGCTTGATACATGCATGGTTAAATCAATAACTGCTGCCAGTCACGTGACTGCTCAGCCCTTTAGGGTTAATTGAAACCTTTGCTTCTGCAAAGAAACATCTGAAAAGGTAAAAATGAAAGTTTAGAAAGTACCTATGAGTGGCCTTTTTTTTTTCCCTGTGCTTTTCCCATTATAGTGGAGTCTCTTGTAGCCCCTGTTATAAGCCCTTTGGAGTCATTTGGGATTTAATTGGAGGGAAGGGTGTTGGTAGGCAGAACTGGTGTGACAAGGTCACAATGGACATCTCTCTTTGAACCTTTCATCCTGGATTGTTCAGAACTCACCATTTTAAGTGACCTGAACTCTACTTGGCTGCTGGGACTACTGCAAAGAAAATCCCACTGCTTAACAGCAGGCGTTTATTTTCACACCATGTCAGAAGCAGGAAGCCCGTGATCAACAAGCTGGAATGTGCATTTTTTTTTTTTTTTCTGGTGAAGGCTGCCTGCCTGCTCTGTCACTGTCCTCGCATGGCCTCTCCTCCTGCCTGTGGAAAAATGAAGGAAGCTCAAGCTCTCTGGAGTGTCTCCTTATTAGGCCACTGGTCTTGTGGGACCAGGGTTCTGCCCTCTGACTTCCTTTATCCTTAATTACTCCCTTAGAGCCTTTCCTGCAACTGGAGCCACCCTGGGGGTAGTGACTGTAGGTAGGGATTCTAGGGTCACAAATACTCATTCTGTAATTCCACCTCAGTGAAATGTCTCACGGGCAATTGAGAGTAATTACACTGTCAAATAATAACTGAAAGCTGAGCAGTAGCCATCAGGATTGCTGGATTCAGGTTGAAATGGAGTCCTCAGGACTCTGCCATCTGGTTCCACTCTTTCTTCAAAGGTGAGCACAGATGTCCTTGGGGACAAGAAGCATTGGATCCCTGGAGCCAGAGTAACAAGTGAATGGGAGCCCCCCTACATGGGTTCTGGGAACCAAAGTTAGGTCCTCTGCAAGAGCAGTGCTTTCTCTTAATCATTAAGCATCTCTTCAGCCTCCCACCCTCATTATAATTTTTAAGGTTGACCAGATGGCCACATTCATTGTAAGCACCTATTCTACCATCTGCCTGTGTGAAAACTTTACCTTCGAAATGATTTAATCTGAATTCCCAGGATCTTGTTTCTTTATGTTTGGGCCACATGCTTCTTCTGTAATCAGGTACCTTGATCAGAAGCCAGCAATGTAGACCTGGGCTTTGTGGCTACACAGTAAAGCTTGTACGTGCCAGACAGGATTTATAGAGCATCAACCTAGGACAAGGACATGATGCATACTGTGTGTCCTTCACTGGGAGGACTTTTCTCAGAAAACTACATCCTTTATCCTCCAAATATGATTGCCAATGAGAGGGCACTTTCTAGTTGATGGGGACATGTTTCTAAAACCCAATTAGTTTAAAAGGAATATGACTATCATATAAAGACTTGATTATTGAAAACAATTAAAAATGGCAATGCATTATCAAATCATGTATCTTTTGAATTTATGAGATTAAACTAGATTTTGCTTTCTCTTTTTTCTTCTTTTGCAACTTGTAAAGTTCTTATTCTTCACATGAGATGCACCATACCATTACTGGTTTAATTAATATAGTTCTTTAATATCCTATTCCAAATCCTAATCTCTGTATTTGTAAACATTGACTTTTTCTTTTCCACCAAACTTATATAGAGATGAAGGTTAGATCTTCTTTGAGTTCTACTTCCCTTACACTGGATTCCCTGAGCTTAGCTTCATAAATGATTTGACAATTTATCCTTGAAAATAAGTGGGCATCAACTGGAGAGATTTTAACAGCCTTGCATTTGCTGGAGGGGGGGTGGTGTGGGTTCTACTTTTTCTAGAAGAGATCTAAAAACTTGTCTATCACGTGATATGTAAAAGGTTCAAGCTTTGTATGATTAACATCTAAGAAAGATGTGATGCGTATTTCAGTTGATTAATTTGCCCTAATCTCAGGAGGGGTCACCAGGGAAGACATATTCTTATAAAACATACTGTGAGAGCTGAATGTGGAGAGCATTACTTGTAAAGAGTTTAGATCTCTGCTAACACAAAACTCCATAATCTTCAAAAGAAGTTAAAAGATTCTAAAATTTTACAACCAATGACCCAATTATATGGCCATATAACATGGAGTTATTTTGATCAAAGCAGGTCAAATTTAGTGGTCAGAAACAAGAAAAGCTAAAGTAAAAGGAATTCGAGGCATGTGAAATCTTTCTGTTGGAGCTATCTGACAAGCAATTTAAATTGGCTATCAGACATGCATAGACAGTCCTCAAGAAAAGACAAATAAATGGGTAGAGGAATTGGGAATTTCAAGAAATTAAGAAAAACATTTTAAAAATATTTTTAAATTAAAGGGAAATAGAAGCAAGGAAAAACAAAATAGATAAAATTTTAGAAACTTTACTTCATGAAAGGTGTTTGGTGAACTCTATAGAAGTGTACAGAAGTGAGTCACAAAGAAAACCATTGAAATGTAAAGAACTCAGGGTCATGTGACCTGACCCACTATTAATGTAGTCCCTGACATGGAGAAGAGGAGTGTTAAATATATATGTATACATATATATATATGTTAAATATATATATATGTGTGTGTGTGTGTGTGTGTGTGTGTGTGTGTGTGTGAAGAATCTTAAAAGAAATTTTCAAAAATCAGTCTCAAACAGGAATGTGCAAATTGAAGATTATAGTCAATGGATAGTTTTTTGTTTTATGTTGTGTTGTTTTAATGAACAACTCCTAGGCATATTTGCAGAAGTCCAAAGGCTGGAAGGAAATCTTACTCAGTCAGAAATTAAGAAACATCTGTTGGATCAGAATGTTCAGAAAGATGACACTGGATTAGTGAGAACTTTCTCACACTGAAATCAACACACTGTCAATCTCAAATTCCACGTTAGAGAAATGATAACATAGTTTTAAAAATGAAGGCTAACAAGGAATGCTTCCAGAGCTCTGTATTAGTAGAAATGCTCAGAGTTCTGTCCAAAGGGAAATTCTACCAGATGGAAGCAGATCTACTGGGGATAAAACACACATAAAGCACACTGTTAGTATGTAGTTTAATTTTTTTGATTTATCAAATACACATTTTAAAATGTGAAATATTAATTGCTGAAAATAAGAGACATTGTGACACATTCATGCTTAAATATAATAATTGGATTATTTTACCCCCTGTCCTTTTGTATATCTTTTTCTGGCCTCTTTCCTTAAAGACTTTTCTTTACATTTTAATTATTAAAATCAAAGGGCTAGTCACACTTAAGTTAATGACAGTGCTTGGTAATTATAGCCTAGGTAGCAATGAATGTTAGACAATAGCAGCAGTGTTGGGTAATCTATAAATGGAATATAGTGTGAGTAGCCCTTATATCAAATGATTATAATATTATATACTAGTTGTTATAAGAATGTGTGTGTGTGTGTGTATGTGTGTGTGTGTGTGTGTATCTTACTGATTTAGCCATGTGGAAAACAGTTTGAAAGTCCCTTGAAAAATTAAAACTATCTAATGATTGTACTACCAAATGTATGAAAAGTAAGGGAATTCAATATGTTGAAGTTTGCATCCATGGTCATTACAGCCCTGTTCACTGCAGCTAAGAAATGGGGATAAGGGTCTATCAGTAGTGGAGTGACTGATAAAGAAAATGTGGTTCATAAAGGTGCTATAAAAACCTCCTGCCTGCCGTGGCAACATGGATGGAACTGGCAGCCCTTACTGAAATATGCCAAGCACAGACAAACAAGTACCTTGTGGTTTCACTTACACTAGGGATGCCCAAAAGCTGGTCTTTTACAAGTTTAGAATAGAATGCTGGTGACTTAGGTCTGTAGAGAATAAGGGGGTGATGGGGAGAAATTAACCAAGGAATTCTAGTTGTGGTTAGGTAGGTGTAAGGAGTTCTGTTGTGAACAGTAGAGGGCTATAGGTAATAGTAATATATTTCTATTATACCCTCTGAAGGATGAGCCTTTAGAGTTTCCTCCATATTGGAGTGACAAATAGTTGAGATATAATTTGATTTGAGCATTATGTAATGCATATTTCAAAAAAATTACATGGTGCCTTGCTAACATGTACAATTTTTATACTTTCATGTATGAGTCAAAAGTATTTTTATCAGGAACACATATTGCAATTATTCTTGCCACAATTAAAAGTCTAGCACAAAAAAGAATACCTAGGAACTAGGAATGCAGTTCAGATGTTACAGTTTTGACCTAAAATGCATCAAGCCCTGGATTTGAACCCCAGACAGATATAATGGTACACATCCGTGATCATAGTGCTTTGGACATGGAGGGAGGATCAAGTTCAAGGTTACATTCAGCTACAGTAGCAAATATGAGACCAGCCTTGGATATGTGTGACCCTGTCTCAGCAGTAACAACAAAGCTCAAGCAGACAAATGAAATGGCTACCTGAGGATTCTGGTATCTGTGGCTGACTGATGCTGAGGAGGGAGGTAGGATGCTGAATGATTCCGACAAGGTTTTATGTTTATGGCCAACTCTCTTTCTCTCTACTTCACATTTCTATGAGTTTTGTTGGCCTGATTCAGCCAAGATGAAAGATGATTTGCATTCAGAATTTGCTCTGATTTGTATGCAATAAGCATCAAGCAAAGATTGGAGCAGCAGGCATTCAGATGCTTCGCCGCGGCTGAGTCTTATACCCAAGAACGAGCTTGTAAACAAGACATTATCTGTCAATGGGTCCTCAGCCTTTGGAAACATTTTAATAGATAAATGATACAATACTCCACATATGTTCTGAATCAGCACCATCTCCGCATATTCCAAAGCATTTGGTTGAAAGTTATGCTCAGGTGCATCTCATCAGCAGGCTGGTGACAATTGAGGATACTTGTCAAGACAAACAGCAGCAGTAGCCACAGTGCAAAAAGCCACCAACTCACAGATGATCCCCCTTTTTTTGTCACCAATTTTCAAGAGCTTCAGACAACCAGTGATGCAGGATATGTCTAGGTGGTGTCACATAGAGCTGTCCTGTGACAGCTATTGCTTGTGGGTGGGTCGCTTGTCAAGACAACATGTACCCAAGGCAGCACTGGTGAGCAAGAAACTGTGAGCAAACTGGAGACACTTGTAGAGTCTCAGAAACAAGGTGTGAGTGATAAAATTCTGCTTCGGCCTTCTCCCTGATAACTAGGAGTATGCTTCTTGGAGTCTTGCTTTTTATTATTCTTCTCATCTAGATGTAGCCTTGCACTGCACTGCAGTAGTATGCTCTGTATGCTCTATATGTATGTATGCGGTGTATGTATGTCTGTCTGTCTGTCTGTCTGTCTGTATGTATGTATGTATGTATGTATGTATGCTATGTACTTCATGCAGGTCAGTGCAAACTCAGGGCACAGTGTGTCATGTTCTGATACCTCTGATGCTCCGAACTCCCCTCCTACGGGCACATGCGGTCTGCTCTGCCTGTTTTTCTTTTGGAGCCCGAGTCCACCGTCTTTCTCACTTCCGACTTCTCTAAAAAGTTGTCCAGGCTGCTTCCTTCAGGCTTTGTTTTGCCCACATCAGAGAATATGAAGACCTCAGTCACATCTGATATGAAGGAACGAGAGATGGTTTACTCTCCCTTTTGTTCTGTTATTATGGTCTTATTCATTATTCTCAAGCAGTAGCTAATGCCATATTAGTATTTTAGACAATCATATCATACAAGTTTGATTTTTACATTCATGTACCCTCATTTTTCCAGCCGTTGAATATGGCTGTCAATAATATGCTCCATGAGCCATTGAAGACTCTATGAGTTAATAATGCATTTACATAAGGGAATGATGCATATTTGTAATCTCAACACCCAGGATGTGGAGGCCAGAGACTCATGAGCTTGAGACCAGCCTAGGTTACATGGCAAGACCCTGTGTCAAACAAAACAAATTGAAACAAAACAAAGCCAAGCAAACAACACATATTTTATCTATCTATCTATCTATCTATCTATCTATCTATCTATCTATCTATCTATCTATTGTTTATTCACTTTACATCCCCATCACTGTCTTCCTCTTAGCCACCTCCTCTCCCAGTCCTTCCCTCCATCCACCCTCCCCTTCTCCTCTGAGCAGGTGGGGACCCCTGGGTACCCTGACACATCACGTCTCTGCAGGGCTAGGTGCATCCTCTCTCACTGAGGCCAGACAAGCCAGCCCAGCTAGAAGAACATATCCCACAGATAGGCAATGGCATCTGGGATAGACCCTGCTCTAGTTGTTCAGGACCCACATGAAAGACCAAGCTGCACATCTGCTACATATGTGTGGGGAAGCCTAGGTCCAGTCTGGCAACACATATATTTTAAGTGATCAAAATGAGACCCAGGATAGTGTAAATGCTCAACTAATGTTTGTAGTTATTACCATCATGATCATGACTACTGTCAGGTACAGGGACTAGAGATGGTGAGGGAGGACCCCAAGCCTCGATTGTCATGATAATCGCAACTCCACATGCATTTCCCTTGGGTTTTGTTTCCATTTTGAGAGTAGGTTTGGGTTATTAAATATCTTGTTAAACTTGCATCGTGGCACATGTCCTTTTGACCCTCTGAGTTTGTATCACTGCATTCAGGAAAGCATGTCACCTGTGTGTTCCAGCCTGTCATGACACTGTTCAGTGTCAGGGGAGATAGTTCTTTCAGTAGGCCCACAGTAGACAATTTAACATGTAGGTTGGCACTACCTGAATAGTTCGTTCCAGAGAAAGGTAGAGACTCACTACAAAGAAGTTCCCAAGAATCCATCACCAACCAGCCTGCCCACCCCGACCCCCAGAGAAGAGAGATTCTGTGCATGAAGATACCATTGGCCAGGGCGTTGCCTTAGAATTTAGACTCTCCTGGCACACAGTGACCTCTGTCTATCTTCTCAGCATCAGATAAGAGCTTAAAACAAGCAAGGACTCTCTTGACCCCAGCCACTCTCTGACTGCTAGTTTCAGTTTTGAATTTCTCAAGATTTCTTCTAAGTGTTGTTTGCCAGTCCACACAGGCAAATTCAAAAGAACATGAAGTAATGCCATTACTCAGGGGTCTGAGGCAGGAGTATCCCAAGTTCACGGTCTGCTTGTGAAGGCAGTTTAGGCAACAACTCAAATGTAAAAAATCAGAATAGGGCCGAGGCTGCAGCTCAGTGGTAGAGTGCTTAGGTAGAATGTGTAAAGAAGGAAATGACTGGGTCTCCAACAGTTTTTGCTAAGGTGAGAAACCTTGTTTCTGATTTTGTGGTAACAGCTTTTTTTTTTTTTTTTTTTGTCATGGTGGAGGTAACTGCACGACAGAGTTGACTAGAAAGGCTGAGAAGTTAAATTAGACAAACTCTGGGAGGTGCCTCTTGCCAATGGAGTGAGGATTCTGAGGCTGTGCCAGGAGGATGGCCACTCTGGTGGATGTAGCACACTAAGTGTAACTGTATGGTAGGTTGAGTCAGGCCCACTTTCCCATTTTCTTTTCCAGTTAGAATCCTAGTTGAGTTTCACAATGCCTCCTAAACCGTGAATACCACAAGTCCCTCCTGGTCTTGCATCCCTATTACTGAGTCAGGTTTGGACGTGAATATGAGGTCCATGGCATAGAACTGAAGCCAAACCAGAAGGGTTGTATCATCTGCCCAGTGAAAGAGTTTCTTCTATTTCCTTAGTGAAAACAAAACAAAACAAAACAAAACAAAACAAAACAAAACAAAACAAAACAGGAAAGAGTTTTGACTCTCTTCAAAACGAGGAAATCAAAATGTATCAGTCTCCATTTTAATCTCGAACATTTACTAAGCCAGTGTTCCTTACCCCAGCTCCAGTGGCAGTAGCTCCATGAACTTTCCACTTGGATGTTGTCCATGGACGCATGTTTCTCAATGTGCCCAAGGCCTTCAGGAATAAAGAATCTAAAGAAAAATATCTGTAACATTTTCCACTGGAAGTACCAATTTCTTCTTTGGTGCGTTGGTTAATGAACCGTTTTGAGCAAGCCATCCTAGCTCTCTTTGATAATACCTTTTTAATTTCATTCCCAGCGGTTGCCACAGCCTGCATGGATCTTATCTGTTCATGCACTGGTTTGTTCTGTATTGCCCTCAGCTATTGATAGGCAGCTCAAAGCCAGAAGGTAACCTTGTCTGTCTCATAATTCAGTGCTTTGAAAATGTAGGTGCTTAGTAAATATTCACTGACTGAATAATCAAACTTGGTAGTCATTTCAAGGACATCTGTGTGTAAAGTTTATATTTTAATAAGTTGTAATAAGTATATATTTATCTTTTTATATTTATTTGAAAGTATGTATGTATGTTCATGTCTGTGTGTGGGTAGGTATATGTGTGAATGAAAGTACCAATGGATTCCAGAAGTGGGCCCCAGATTCCCTGGATCTGGAGTTCGAGGTATTATGAACTGTTCAGCGTAGGTTCTAAAAACTGAACTCTGGTTCTCTGATAATAACTCTTGAGCATTATCTGGAAGGAGGGAGCCTTAATTGAGAAAATGCCTCCATAAGATCTGGCTATAAGGCATTTTCTTAGTTAGTTATTGGCAGGGAGGACCCAGACCATTGTGGTGGTCCCATCCCTTGGCTGATGGCCCTAGAATTTATTAGAAAGCAGCTTGAGCCCTGGAAAGCAAACTAGTAAGCTCCACTTCTTTATGGCTTTTGCATCAGCTTCTGCCACCAGGTTCCTGCCCTGTTTGAATTCTTGCCCTCACTACTTTCAATAGTGAACAGTGATATAGAAGTGTAAGTCAAATAGACCCCTCTCTTGTAATTTGGTCTTTGGTGTTTAATCGCATCAATAGAAACCCTAAGAGAGTAGGTTCAAAAGAGAGTAGCAAGGAATGTGGTGGGACACTCAGATCGTAGTTCCATGAAGCATGCCTTTGGAAAACAGGGTAAGAAGTTTCTCATAACTGACAGCGATGGGAAGCCAGCAAGCACCCACTGAGAAAGGGGGAGACTCTCGCACCCAAAGTGGAGTATATCCACAATGACCTACATACTCTGACCGGGTGCTACCTCCGAAAGTTCTCCCCAGAGTCAAATAATGGCATCCTCTGGGAACCGGGCTTTCAGTGTATGTAGTTTCAGTACATCATAACTATATTCAAATGTAGATTTTTAGTACACAGTATTTAAAATCATCCAATGGAGTATTTCATCTCTGATACTCTAATTGTATCATCCCGCGTGCAGCTCGCTCTTTTTTTGTTACTCTACAAAAAAAAAAAAAAAGCCCATTCAAAGCATTAGTGTGAGCTCTGGCGTTTGCTTGCAATCATTACCACTGCTTTTAAGTATTCATTCTGTTTCTGCATGAGAACAGGAAGGGACTAAACAAAGCGACAGTTGAGAAAATACTCTCTTCCCTTTCATTGATACATCTAGTCTAACTGATTTTTAAAGAGAGCACTCTACATTAGAGTCTTTTGTTTGCTGAATGTTTCTGTTCCAAATTGGCAGACATCACAGTTATTAACTTTAGAGAGAGAAGGTAAAACACACTACAGTTATTTGATTTTTTTTTTTTTTTGCGAAGTGACTCATTTCTTTATTCACTAAGAAGATTATACACTACTCACACAATGTTTAATAAATTCATGATAGGTTTTGAAAAATTGGAGAACCACACCCACATACACTCATCTCTGTGACCAACAGGATAAAATAATACTCAAGACTATGAAGAAGAAATATATCCTTATTGGCCTCTTTTTCTCCAAATTCTTCTGGGATCCTTTTTTATAGAATTGTTTACTCCTCCCCCCCCACACACTTGTTTTGTGTGTTTTAGTTATTTTCTTTGTTTTTAATGCTATTTCTAAAGCACATCTGTTTACATCCCTCCTTTTATTCCATGATTGTCTGAGTATTTTATACCATCTTAGGCTATTTGGACAATTTCATCTCCTTAGGCTCTAGTATAATAAAAGAGAAAACTCCCCATATATTGACTTTGGGTAATATTTATCCTTGTTGGTTATTTGGAGGACAGCGGAGCCTCTTCTTTATTTTGATACCTTGGAATTGTTTCAGAAAGTTAGTTGTTGATAGTTTCCAGTGACCTTACTTATCTAGAGCACATGTGCTGTGTCCTTTTGTTTCCTACAACCAAACTTCAAAGAGTTATCAGTTCCCTGATGATTAAGATTATTTTTATTTTTGCCACCATTGTGTCTTTATTGCCTCTAAATACACCATTCAGGACTAAGTGGATAGATAGAAATAGAGGGACTATATAAGTATGTATAGATATCTATTCAGTATAAACATAAATCAGTAAATAAATACATGTATTTATTCATTTGAAAAACAAAAACAAAACTGTGAAAGTTAGGCCACTGTTTAGTTATTACCCTGAATTGGAGGAGATGGGGTTCTTGACTTTAAGCCACAGTCTTACTTTGATTGACATAAGCAGAAAAATATCTATGGAAAGAGCGTTGTAGGCCACTTCTTCGGTTCACAGAATCTGAGGGAGAGGAAAGTTTCGGAGCAGTCCTGGAATCAGGAACCAAAGAGCTCCTTATAGTCAAGAAAGCCAGAAGTCCTGGTGACCTCTTTTGGGGAAAGGCTCTTCAGGGTGGAAGGAAGTCCTGGATTTGATAGAGCAGTATCACCTGAAAAAGGTAATCTTCCAGGCTGCAGTCAACTGTTAAGTGGTTAGAGACAGCAGCTGAGGATGAGCCCTTCTGGGCTGGACTCTTCTTTGTTCCAGTAAATTTGTCTTTCCCTTAGTGGTGAGCTTCATTTAGACTGCTAAAGTCTGCCTCTGATGTCATGTTGTAGTTGTCTCTTCTTGGAAGTTTCATAGGAGCAGCAATATGATTGCACTTTTTTTTTGTACCAATAGTTATAATAAGATCTGCAAGTACATTTTTCAATGGACCTTAATATGCATGTGTAAACTATCTACTTTTATTCACTGACAAATTGTTGTGCAAGTCACACAAGTGGGTGTATTTGAGTGTGTGTGCACACACAGATGTGGGCACACGTGTGATATATCTAGTGTGTAAGATATAGGCAAGTGTGTGTTTGCAGGGTTAAGAGTGTTAGAAGTTTGCAGCATTATGAGGAAGAAAAATGTAAACAACAGATTCCAGAAATTATTTAGCAAAACATTAAAAAAATGACATTGGAATTGCAGAGTGCTGGATTGGTATCCTGGCTTTCGTGGAGCAGTAAAGACCTGAGATGAATCACTTAGTTAGAACTTGTCCATAAATCTCCAAAATATAATGTTGCCATGGGGATTATATTAACAAGGATGGAATGAATCATGGTGTGTGTGCCTGTTAGGATGCTTGTCACAGAGTGGTTTTAGTTTTTAGGTTCTTATTTATGTATGTTTTTAGAGTTGTTGGTTCTGAAGTGAAGAAATAATTTATTCTGGTTGTGAGGATCAGAAAAGGAATTTAAACTTCCCTGAAGGGTGTGGGCCATTTAAATGACTATACAAGAGACAGAGAGTCAGATGGGAAAGACCGGATTGATGGACTTGGAGATACAGAGAGTGCTAATAAGGCAACTGAGTAATTTGTGTGCAGTTATGTTGTGGTGAAGCCTCTGGAAAGGAGTCTACTGTGTAGGTTCATGAGTTTCTTTCTCATGCTGCACCCCACATCAGACCAGCAACATAGGGATGGTCGGTCACCATCTGGCGAAGTCACAGCAGTGCTAGAATTGATGAGATTTGGCAATTATGAATCTGACCACCTCAAAATTTGTTAGATGGGTGACAGGGGGATATAAACAAAATAGGAAGTACAGTGTAGGGAGAAAGCTTTAGCTGGGAAGACGAGCTCCTCTTTGAGTGGGTTGAATCATGCTTTTGACATGATGGGATGAAACTGAAGGTGGGGGTGGGGCACTGAATGAGAAAATGTGAAGTGAGGAGAGCTGGGGTCCTGATGGTAACTCCTCAGGGCTGGAGAGATGGCTCAGCAATGGAATGCTTGCTTGGGCAGGGGTCTGGGGTTCAGATTCGTGTAATTCACATGAATGCTGGCTAGGTGTGGGCACTGGCCTGTAATTCAGGCCACAGATGCTAGAGGCAGGATATTCCCGAAACAAGTTGGGAAGTGAGACTATAGCAGAATCAAGGAGCTTATGGTTTGATTTAGAGACTGTGCCTCAGAAGAATATGGTGGAAGAGTCATTGAGGAAGATCACTAGAATCAGCTTTAGGCAAACACACATGCACATGAACACACACACACACATACATACACACACATGCACCAACCCATGTACACAAGTAATATGCATATACACATACATGTACATGAGCACGCATGCATGCAGTAAGCACACACATGTGTGCACACACACGCATACACAATGTACACATGCATACATATGCACACAGGCACTCACACTTGCAACATGCACACATGCATACAAGACACCAAATATGCATAAACACACATGCAAATACACAACACACATGCAATGCATTACACACAAAAAGAAGAAGAAAAACCATGAATGATTGTTCACGTGACCCTCACTTTAATTATCGAGTCCCACATTACCTTATAAGTGTATTAGATTTGGGGTATAATTATTTATGCTTGAGACATGTGGTTCTCCTAACTGAAGGACAAAGTCTTTAATGTTGCTTCTAGCAACTTCAATAAAAGCCACACGACATGTTTGATATTTATATACTAAGTAATATTTCATAATATCATTGTAATTAGCCTTCACATAGGTTGAGGAGATAGAGCTTTCTTGGACCCACATTTCACAGAATTGAATCTTAGACATGGTGCATGATCTTTGTGAGGTCTCACCACTAGGAGGCAGGAGAGCCTGGGCTCTGACCCCTTTGTGTGATGATCCATTTTCTAGGGTTCATTAACACTGTTGACCCATGAGAACAGAATAATTACATTTATACCTCATGAGGCCCTGGAATCATAGTAATATGCCCTTCACCATCTATTATTCTTATTATCGTTGTCCTCTTCTGGAAGCAAACTACTGTTTTCTTTTTGTGATTAATACTTTTTCATTTCATTTCTTTTTTTTTAAATATTTATTTATTTATTTATTTACATCCCAAATGCGGTCCCCCCTCTCAGTCCCCACCTCACAGAGTCCCTTCTCCATCCCCAATTAAGACTGAAAATTGTCCCCATCTGACCTGGCATCTATTCTGTAAGAGTAGGCAAAGCCATTGTCATTATTTTTATTATTATTAGATATTTTCTTCATTTACATTTCAAATGCTATCCCCCAAACCCCCTATACTCTCCCCCTGCCCTGTTCCCCAACCCACCCACTTCTGCTTCCTGGCCCTGGCATTCTCCTGTACTGGGGCATATGATCTTCGTAAGACCAAGGGCCTCTTCTCACATTGATGGCCAACTAGACCATCCTCTGCTACATATGCAACTAGAGACACAGCTCTGGGGAGGGGGGTACTGGTTAGTTCATATTGTTGTTTCTCCTATACGGTTGCAGACATCTTTAGCTCCTTGGGTACTTTCTATAGTAAAGCCATTGTCTTAAATTCTGACTTGAGATAAGACAAGTTTCCTATATTTGGAAGGCAGGTAGGAGGAAAGGCAATTGGGAAGCCTTAGATTTAGAATTCTTTTCTTTTGTTTAAGTGGCAAGGAAAGGTTTAGATTCTCACTTTGCCTTTCCACTGTTTTCATGCAAAATGTGTAACACTTCATTAGTCTATGAAGAGCTATGCAAAAGAACAACCCATTCAAAGAATTTCATATGGGTTTCTTTTAGCATAAATATTTTTCAAAAATGTTTGCTATTAATTGTAATTGACATTTTATTTGAATGTGAAAATGAAGTGTATTTCCAATAAGCTATAAAAAGCATGAACTTTAATGGTGTCTGTGTGAGTAGTAATATTCTATATTCCATGGGAAATCAAAACAGTGCTTGCTCCATTTTATGGCTTTTCTATCATGTAGTATTTATAAATAGCT
The DNA here is from genome assembly GCF_978045245.1 of Mus caroli. NCBI lineage: Eukaryota > Metazoa > Chordata > Mammalia > Rodentia > Muridae > Mus > Mus caroli. The sequence continues at coordinate 173,116,493 of NW_028227256.1, read as the reverse complement.
TGAAAAGTGCTTCTTAGAGACAATGTTCAGATAGTCAGCATCTACCAATACAAAGCAACTTTTGGTGCGATGGGACTTCAGAGGCCAAAAGTTCAAGTTTGCAGTACCACCTACCTCTAAACTCCAACCCATTTCATTCTCTTTACTGCCTGAACAAATATTATAGATACCTGATGGCTAAAAATGTTCCTAAAAGCATACAGTTCAAGTTGAGCATGGTGGTGCACACTTAAATCCCAGCACTGGTAGGAAGGCAGGAAATGAGGAATCTGAGCCCAGTCTTCTGTATAAACAGCTGACTTGTGGTCCCATCACAGCTGACTCAGATGTTCTGCTCTACCTTTCAAGCCCTGAGTTATTGTGATTCTCTAAAAGTGTGAGCAACATAGATCTTTATTATTCCTTCAGGTTGTGTGTCAAGCATTTTGTCACAGTGACAAGAAAAGTAAAGAATGCACCCCCCCGGAACTCGTGTCTCTAGCTGCATATGTGTCAGAAGATGGCCTAGTCGGCCATCAATGGAAAGAGAGGCCCCTTGATCTTGCAAACTTTATATGCCTCAGTACAGGGGAACAACAGGGCCAAAAAATGGGAGTGGGGGAGGGAGGGTATGGGGGACTTTTGGGATAGCATTGGAAATGTAAATGAAGAAAATACCTAATTAAAAAAATGCTGACTTAAAAGAAAATGAATGCAGTTCCAACAAATGACTTAGCATATCATGTGTCTTCTCTATTTAGAACAGTACATCGACAACAAAAAGCAGAACTATTGGCAGGAAGTGCCAATGGCTTCGGAATGTCGCTATATTGGTATATTGTTGGGAGTCAGCTTTAGCCAATGTCTTTTTAGAGGTCCACATGACAGGACAAAAGGAATCTAGTTCTTTGTCCTTGTCCAAGGGCAGATGTGGGAATGTCCAGTTTGGGAGTCGAGCCAGAGCATGGAAGGGATTGAGGTTTTAGTTTCGGGGAACCTAGCTTTTCCCCTCTGAAGAGACTGTATTTACCAATCCCAAGGCTGCCGTGTGCTTGGGTTGGGAGGAACTGAGCTTTCCTATGCTCCCCTGGGCAGCACTCCCTTATGAACTTCCTGCCAACTCTCTCCTGATGTATGAGAGCTTTCAGGTGACCCTGTCTCATCTTTTTTCCTCCGTGCAAGCTGCATATAAGATACAGTACTTCTCAATAAAATTACTTGGCATAAGTATTGGCTTATACAAGATCTCTGAGTTCCAATTTTCTTCATCGCCATTGTCCCCTCCTCCCCTTAAGGCCTGTCATTGAAGAACAGCCTGATGGTTTAGGTTAATATGTATGTATGTATATATGTATGTATGTATGTATGTATGCTAGATTTATTTAGAAATATTTGGAAGGTTGATACAAAGTTATATTTAGCTCAACTCCTATAAGGTTACACATTTTACTCCACTCTAAACAGGATAGAATCTATTCTCCCTCCACCCTTCTGTTGGAGGGTAAAAAGGACTAAATCTTAAGTAGAGAAGTACATCTCTAATTTTGGTTGACTAGTTTTCAAATCTTGAATAATATTGATTTTGATGGATTTTCATATTTATTTAGGCACTTTCTTTTTGTCATAAGTTACACTAATTGATTGTACATATTAAACCCAGTATGCATTTTTGAAAAGAATGAATGCTATGCTGGGGCCTAGCAAACACAGAAGTGGATGCTCACAGTCAGCTATTGGATGGATCACAGGGCCCCCAAAAGGAGCTGAAGGGGTCTACAACCCTATAGGTGGAACAACAATATGAACTACCCAGTACCCCCAGAGCTCGTGTCTCTAGCTGCATATGTAGGAAAAAATGGCGTAGTCGGCCATCATTGGAAAGAGAGGCCCATTGGTCTTGCAAACTTTATATGCCTCAGTACAGGGGAACGCCAGGGCCAAGAAGTGGGAGTGGGTGGGTACGGGAGTGAGGGGGAGTGTATTGGGGACTTTTGGGATAGCATTGGAAATGTAGATGAAGGAAATACCTAATTTAAAAAAAAAAGAAAAGAAAAGAATGAATGCAAACTAGTGTGTGATCCATTATACTTCTCTATATTAGTAAATTTGGTTATGCAAAGTTTTTGGTGCTATCCTATTTGTATTTTATAAGATGATTGTCTCTGATTTCCCTTGTAAAGTCCTTGTCAAGTTCACTATGGAGATAGATAATGGTAGCTTCACAAAAATAACTGGAGCAGGTCCCATGTTTATTTTTATGTTTCTTGAAGTTTCTTGTATTATTTTGATTCTAGCTCTTTCTTTTTGTGTGTTCAATGATGTTTACCAATGCAACCATTTGTTTGATTACTATAAAAGGCTTTAAATTATAAATTTAATAGATTTTCTATCTATATTTATTTCTATTTATAAATCTATTTCTATAAATGTATAGATTTTTCTGTTATGTATATAAGTATTTGTAATATAAACAAGAGTTAGTTAGGTTTGTAGTTTTCCAGAAATTTACTCATTTTGTCTACATTTTGAAATATGTTGGCATACAGCTGTCAAAAATATCATACTGTTACTATTTTAATGGCCATAGACTTTGTAAAAATTTTTTGTAATTACTATCTATTTTTGTTTTTCTCATGATGACTAATATTAAGTTTATTAGTCTTTTTATAGAACTATCATTTTATTTGTATGGCAGCTTTATTCATAGCAGCCTAAAATGGGGTAAAATATTAAACCATGGTATAGCCATATGACAGAAAACTGACTGAATGATACACACAACAGTGTCAATGGCTCTCCAGAGAGTTATACTGTGTGAAAATGCCCGATTAACAGATTCCTCACATTCCATGACTTCAGCCACAAAACATTCTTGAAATGATGCAATTACACCAATGCAGTTATGATTTCCCAGAGTCAAAGAAGAAGAAAGGATAGGAAGGCAGATGAGTGTGACTAAGACAGGGCAGAGTGAGGGATCACCATCTCAGTGGCTGCAGCCAGTGGCTTTTCTGAATCAGTATTAATAGCCTGTTCATGTAATTATATTGCCAGTTTGTAAGACATTTTTGTTGAGGGAAACTTTAACATTAAAAACCCTATAGGAGAGTACATACAAATCTGTATATTGTTCATATACAATTTAAGAGTTATACAGGGATAAATTTAACTCTACCTTGTTTTTTTCCTATACACACCCCTCTGCAAAATGCATCTCTATTCTATTTATATTCTGCTTATCAATGTCTAGCCCAAACGCTGAGCCTTCTGTCAACAGACTATTTTTGTTTGGTTGGTTTGTTTTGTTTTTTTCAGTGGATAATTCCAATATCTTGTTTGTCACAGTATTTGTACTTCTGTTATATTTAATATGTCTTTGAGACTCCCTCAAATAATAATCATCTGATGTTACATATTTTTTGTAATAACAACCTTATAGGTGGTTATACTCTTACTGGTGGGTTTTAATTAAATATGTGAACTAATGACTATAATTTATACAGTATCTTCAATGACATGGCTGGGCAATTAATACTTCTCTTGGGTGTTGATGTCACTGAACCTTACAGTCCAGATCCTTAGCAGAACACGTGACTTCAGGCATGCCTTTGCTGATTGATTAATCAGATTATTTCCCATCTTTAAGTGTGTGAATACTTCAGTGATCTGCCAAGGTGCAGCTCTCACTTCCTGGTGTGTGCCCTCTTCCTGTGCATGGATGTGCCTCATCCTGTCTTTTACAATGGGGGACTTCTCACCAACTTCTGTTCTCTCCAACTGCCCCTGCAGGGGTCACATCAACTCTGTGGCTACATTAAGCTATAAATGTCTGTTTTCTGACAGAGTGTTTCATTTTGAAGATTGCAGAGAGATGCTGCATCTCTTGTCCTTCACACACCAAGGCCATGAAAATGGCAGCAGGATGTTCCCCTCCTCATGGTTCATGATATTTCTACATGTATTCCAAGGGATCTTCCAATGTTTATAGTGCATTTGTTCTTGGGTGGTGGTGGTGGTGGTGATGTTGGTTGTAATAGTGTTGGTGCTTTTTTTCTTTTTTCTTTTTTTAACATCTCTTCCTTTTTCCTGTCTGGGATTCTGTTAGGAATCTAAAGGAGGACTGACTGGAGAACAGATTTGGATTCATGGAATCAGTTTTATCCCCTGCAGTGTAGCTTTGCACATGACCTAACTTATGTCATTCTTGTCAGTGATCGTTCCCTTTTCATGGTAACCTTTTGATACCATGTGTAGACTCCCTTTTTTAATCCTTGCCCATCTATCTTTCAGCTATGACTAGACTACTGAATTCCAAGGGTCACCACAGTTGAATTACGAGGAGACCAGCATCAGTGATTAGAAGCTGAGCACAAACTTCCAGGATTACCCCTGAGATGACCTTTGGCTCTTCTTGTGTCGAGGCCTTTCGTGCTGTTAATCTGCCAAGCCATGGCTACTGCCATTGCAATTGTTATCAATGTGGCTGCTGCTACCACTACTCTCTCTTGCTTCTTTTTTCATGGTACCAGCTCATCCAGTACTACGGAAGCAGGGTTTTATTGGACCTAATGTTGTGACCCTCAGGAAGGCAGCACAGAGGAGTGTCTCCCAGGCAACCTGCTAAATGAGTGTGGGCAGTCTGCTTAGCTGGAAAAGGGGTGTTTTGACAAACCAAAATATCTTGAACAGTTGTGGTCGTTTTGGTAGAATAAATCACAACTACTTATTGGACCAGTTATGGCTTTGCAACTTGTGGCAGGAGTCAGGAGTTCCTTCACAGGGCAAGTGCTCCTCCTCTGGCAAAGGCAGAAATGGTTGCATGGGTTATCTAGAGTTTAGGTATCCAAAAGTCTGGTACAAATAGTTTCAAATCGTCCTTGCTGAGGCTACTCCTACAAAGCCAGAGTTGTTGACTGAAATCTTTGTATAGTTGTCTTAAGATGTCCATGGAATGTTTTTGATAACTCTTGCCACCAGCAAGATAAAGTGGTTGGCTGTTCCTATGATGGGCCTTTTACTTAAGTTAGCAAGGAAAAATCCAAAGGCTGTTGATTAAGAAGTCAAATTGCCCATCCCTAGTGTGTCTACTTATTCACAGACAAATGAACATCAGAAGGAGGGAAGGCTAGAGAAAGCAGGTCCCCCTCCTCTGTCAGTTTGAGCTGTGTCCTTCAGAAAGCATTCATATTCATCTAACACTGAGGAGGATGGGAATTGTGTGTGCTGAACACTTTGTATGCGTTACTTCATTATCTTCTCTCAGCTACCTAGTAAGGTACGCCTTGTCTCCATGTGAACAAGGTTGATCACTCCAGCTGTGACAGATGGAGTATGATGTGTTGTTATTTGGATTTTGTTGGAAGACACATAATTATAATGGAATGAAGCAGTCCAGTGTTCTTTTGTGCTGAGATGGCGTAGAGGGAACCTTGTCCATAAGCTCTCTCTGCCAGGCTTGCTGAGAATTCAGGAAAGCAACATAACCTAGTTAGGGTCCTAAAATGGGCTGAGTTCCAACCTAGTCTCCCTTTGGCCGCTGTCTCTGACTGCTGCCTGACAATGTGATGACCTAAGGTGTTACTCTGATATACTAAACCTTCCTGGTTTGTTAACAATGTAGAGAATGTGTTTCTCCTCCTCTCCAAAGTCACAGCATAAATCATCGTCTGGATTATAAAACTCCGTATTGCCAGCTTTCTATATTCTCCTGTAACATTTTGCTAGCACCAGTGAGACTTCTGGTAGCACTGACATTTCATCCTCATCTGTTACAGGCCAAGATATAAACCACAGTGACAGTTGGCATTTATAGAAAATTCATCGCTACAGTAGGGTTTGGGCTAGGTCCCTTGAATATTTTTCTCTCCATTTGTCCTTAACACTTTCTGGTAGATGGGCTCAGTCGGTTGTTTATATTAACTAGACATGAGTAGAGCAAATTTAGGTTTCTTTGTTTTAGGAGAGCATCTCTTTCTTTATGTCATTTCTGAGAGTAACTGGCACTTGGCCAGAGTGGCTTTCCTGGGTTTTTACAGCACTGGTTCCCATCTGCCTTAGAGTTCCCATTACTGTGAAGAGACACCATGACCACAGAAACTTTTATAAAGGAGTTAATTTCACTGGGGCTGGCTTACAGTATCAGAGGTTTAGTCCATTATCATCACGATGGGAAGCATGGCGGCATGCAGCCAGTCATGGTGATACAGGAGCTGAAGTTCTACATCTTCATTTGAAGAAAGCAGGAGACTGTGTTCCACACTGGGAATATCTTGAGCATATAGAAGCTCAAAGCCTGCTCCCAAAGTGATACATTTCCTCCAACAAGGCCTTACCCCTATTGTCCTATGTGGGGCGTTTTATTCAATCTACCATATCATCTTCTCCTTAAGTCAAAAGGCTTCAAAGTATAGTATCCTTTCCTTATAGGTGCTCTTTTGGCTATGATTTCTATTTTGCAGAGGGTGCCAAATGTAGGATCAGAGAGGGCCAAAAATGCATCTCTTTGACTTCTTCTGTGTCTTGAATTATTGGTGGGTCCCTGATGTATTCATAAGCTTACGATATTCAGCCTATTACTAAAGTACATCTAAGTCTTCTAGGTGACTAAAGCACAGCCTGAAGCTAGTGAGGACAAAACAAATATACTAAAAACAGCATACAGAAGCAATGAAACACTTTTTCCTCCACTCTTGAGGTAAGTACATAAACCAAAAACAAGCAAGCAAGCAAACAAACAAACAAACAAACAATGCATGTTTTCACTGTGTAGAAGGCAGCTTGTCTTTCCCAACTCATCTTGAGTGGTAGTCATTCTCTGCTGCTGAGCCCATTCAAGCCTTTGTTACATGCCTGTATTATGCTTGGATCATGTTCAAGGGCTTCTGATTTTAGCCTTTAACATCCCTTCTGACACTTCATCAAACATTTAAGAGAAGTCAGAATTCCAAAAGGAGCTGGGACAAGGTGCCTAGTTCAACTCTGTCTTGTTTTTAGGCTTGTTGACAGGTAACTTCTGCAGATCCACTTTATCTATAAAGTGCCTGTAGTGATTGTCTTCCACTGCTGCCAGTGCTGGCTTTAGAAGGAACACTCATCAAGCATGGGAATTACTTTGGATTTTCCTGGTAAAGAGCCAGTACTCTTTTAATGTTGCTCTTCATTCACAGTCCCTCTTGCTAAATGAGTCTCTCATCTTGCTCCAAATGACTCCATGTTAATGTGATGGATTGTGGATATTGTTTCTCTCTTTCTCTTCCCCAAGCACTATGTGTATTCCGTCACTAAATAGGTAAATCCCTTGGGTAGCCTTGTGGGTGTGACTCTATTGCCAGCATAGCAATTTCCTCCCACACAGGACTTCATGCTCCTGGCTTAAACATGCATCTGTCCCTCTGGCATTTTTGAGGTCCCCATTTTTATTGTGTCTAGTGTTCAGGCACTGAAGCAGAGGCCTACTTTCTTCCTAATCTAACGTTACCTTGAGATCTGTATTAACTCATATAAAAATTGCATGGCTTCCTCTGGAGGGTTGGGCCTTTCCCTGGGGACTGCTCATATCAAAGTGAGCATTGCTCCTTATGCTCAGAGAGCCAACGAAGCCCTATATACCATTCCATAGCAAGGAACTTGCTTCTAGAATTTGCTTTCAGTTAAAATATCAAACTCCTAGAGATTCTTCCATGGTGCTAAAGGGTGCCAAGAGACACAATGCTTTGTTTTCTCACTTATCTTCCTTCTAATACATTCTGTGAACTGGACACTAAGAACATGCAAAATGTTTTTCCCTTTAAGCTCACCAAAAAGAGTTCACTGGAATGTCCTTGTGGACTGAAGTGTGAGGAAAAGGGAAGGAAAAGTGTGATACTACGTTATATGTAGCTTTTTGAAAACAGCTCCTTGCTGTGATGTGTTTTACTTTTGACTCCACTTGCTGATTCCTGCTGTATAAGGAAGAGCCCCACCTAACAGAGTTTTAAGGATTAAGTAGAGTACTACGTGGACCGCTCACAGCCCAGTGCCTGGCAGATGAGATGATTTGATTAAGGTAAGATCTTAAGAATGAAAGTGTACCTTGGGTGAGTCATATGACACAGACTTCTCATTAGTATTAATTATTCATTCTAAGTCTGTGGGTCTGAATAAATCTTTTTTTTTTTAATCTGTTGTTAAGAACAAAAGCATCCACCTCTGTCAAAATATTAAATACACTTTGGGGAAAAAATGAAGATTTTTCTATCCTAAAATATTTTTGCTTTAAACTCTGAGTATCACACATGGAAATTTCTCACATAATTAAAATGGTGTAGTTTTTCCTTCTAAGTCTGTTTTTCAATTTTCTTTGCATAGTCTTAAGCTGAAAGCTCAGTTCTGTTTTAGGGTTATTAAAAGTGTTGGGACCATCCTCAGACTATCCATAAGTAAGAATTGTGTGCTCTTGACTTTGATTTGTCTCCAGTAGAGTTCAAAGAGACAAGTTCTCTAACTGCTACTGACCATACAATATCAGTGCACTGGATTGCAATTTATATTTTTGACTGATCAAATTTTGAATACTATAAAGTTTAGGTTAATACTGACTTGGAAACATCAATGCATTTTTTTCTCTCATCTCCCTTCTTCTTAGTGTTTGTATGGGTGTTCAGCTGAGTGTGTTTTGGGAGGGTGGGGGTGTGGCCTTCACAGCTGCGTTCTGACTGTCAGTCTTTAGGATTCCCTAGCTTGTCTAGGGGAAAGCAGTCTGTGGTACTGGGAAGAGGAAGCAAAGCTTGGTAATTATCTGATCATCATAAACATAGCATCTCTAAACCCAAAGAAGCAATACTCTCTCAGGTCAGTCAATCATACTTTAGTGGGGTGTTAAAACAAAGTTTCTGTGCTTACACCCTGGACCACCAGCTGCCCAACTGTACTCACCGTTGGGGGTTGGGAATGAGTTGGTGAGGAGTCAATGGCTCAGACTCTGGGACCAGGTGCAAGTGCAGAAACAAGCTCATTTATTAATTCTCAGGATGACCCTTTATACCTCCAAACCACATCCCATTGGTCCCAAGCAAGCGTGTCCTCCAAGTGGCAGTTTCTGATTGGCTGTCATTGTTTGCATCATCAATCTCTAGGCTCATAGGCAGGCTTCAGTCTGGCCCTCATGTGGTTGCCTCCAGGGTTGTGCAACCTCACTCACTATTTACTGGTATTTGTGTGGAAGCAGCCACCACCTTGTCATTGAGACTGGCTACTCCTCCTACACTTCTGGTTATAAAATCCCTTAGCCATGTTTTTATTCCCGTGGACTTGGAGCCTAAATAAACCTTTCCCCTCCCTGAAGTAGTTTTTGTCAGAGGGTCATTTTTGTTGTAGCAATAAAAAAAAAAAAAAAAAAAAAAAAAAAAAAAAAACTATGAAACTTGGGACCCTATAGTGGTTTGAGTAGGTTTGGTCCCCATAGGCTCATATGTTTGAATGTTTGGCCCACAGAGAGTAACACTAATAGGAGGTGTTCCCTTGTTAGAATAGGTGTCTTCTTGTAGGAGGAAATATGTCACTGTGGGGGTAGGGTTGAGCTTGTGTGCTTAAGCACCACTAAATGAGGAAGAGATAGTCTGTCCTGGCTGCAGTTAGATCAAGATGTAGAAGTCTCAGCAACTTCTATAGCATCATGTCTGCCTGGATGCTGCCATGCTTCCAGCCATGCTGATAATGGACTGAACCTAAGAAATGTATAAGTCAGCCACAATTAAATGTTGTTGTTTAAAAGACTTGAACACAGTGTCTCTTCACAGCAACGGAAACCCTAAGACAGGCCCTATATACAAAGCACTGCTTCTGTGCTTACTGGTGAAGGCACATATAAGGTTCTTGTAGCTATACTCTCTGTATTCTATTTTCCTTGTCACCAAACACAAAATATCACCCACAAAAGTACACAAGGATTTATAAACCCTAACCTACAGTTTATCCAACGACTCTTTTTGTCTTCAACTTTTTAATTAAAGGTATACAAGTTTGGTGTGAAAATAAAGGGGCAGCATTTTCATGTTGATTGAATGAATGAGTGGATACAAGCCATGGGGGAAACATGCCGGTCACACCTGTTGCAGTGTGGATGGAATATTAGATCTTTCCCTGAAACTGGGTGAGAACACTGCCTTTACTCACTCTCCCCCAAGAGCTCTAGGCGGTGTCTCTGAGCCAGTCCTTATGATACAATAGCCACTTACTCTTCAGATATCTGAAATTATAGGGTCAAAATTACCAGGAAATTAGACGTGTAATTTCCAGCCTCAAAGACCACATTAAAGGTCATTTAAACAAAACTGCCCTGAGTTCCCAAATGCACTGTAAGTCATAAAAATCAATTTTACTGCAAATCCATCTGTGAAGCCATTTGTCTGCCTCTGCATGTATTATTTTTTTGTACACTGTTTCTCAAAATAGTACCCAGGAGCTTATGTGTATTCTTAATATTTCAAAGATACAGAGCTTTATGGAGCTTGGAAAGTTGACAATACCATATGGAGTTCACCAAGGAAAGGCAATTGTTTTAATCTTTTATACTGTTTGAGGACACATCGTCAATGTTCCTCACATCAGCCGCTTACCTAAGAAATAGTAATGCTTCCATTTCTGGTCATTCTGGCTTTTAAACCTTTCATAACTTCATCTCATCTTATCTGCCCCAAACATCCCATCAGCCATCGTACTCCACCATCTCTCCCACCTTTGTTGTGCATAAAGCATCCATTCCTCTTCTTATTCCCCCATCTGTTTACATTAACCTGGTATACTCTTCTTCCTGGCTAGCCCCTTCCCTATTCACAAATGCCTACACAGCCTTCACGAACAGCCCATTCATGGACACTTCCCAGCTACTCCAGACAGAAACAGTCATTCCTTCCACCTGTCCATTTGCTCAGTCACCCACCTTGAGATCAAATAATTCATATTGGGCACATACTAAAACTGGAGTAAAATAAGCTCCTTCAATTTGGCTCTCAAGGGCGTTAAGTAGGAAACAATTACTCTGGACCATGAGAAAGCAAACAGGCAGATAAGTCATGCGGAAGGAGGCCAGTTTGTGTGCAACCAAGTGCATGAGATACAGGAAAAGAAGACAGGAAGATATTGTGGCCTAAGGATATAGCGGGTGAGAACTGGTGTAGCTGTGAGAAAGGGTGAATTGGCATGGCAAAAAGGAGGTCTAGCCCTTGGGCTATTCTTTTACACTTCTGGTAGACTACTTAGAACTCTGTGCCATCACTGAGTGATGTGGATCAGTGCCTTGCTCGGGCAATATTCACTTGATGTTCCTTTGCCTTCTATAACTTGTCAGATATGAGATTTCAAGCTGGAAAACTTGGGTGGAGACTTTGTGACTTCGGAAAGCAACCCTCTGTCCCCCTTGCTTTATGGTCACTTCATGGTTCAGAGCATAACTCAACCCAGGTGTGAACAATGCTCCTTTATACTGAGCAGCCAAAGAGACCAGGAAAAGATCTCATTCCCTTCGTCAAATTCATGGCAGGTGTAGAATGACAAACATTGTCCTGTTCTTCTTCCAAGAGATGGAAAGTGGGTGACTCAACACCTCATCTCATCAGTGTGGAAAACAAAGTGAAATGAAGTGAAACCAAGGACATGACAGACAATGTGAGTTCAGATTAAAAACAGGGTCCTAGTGTAGTGTTCTGATATGATGTCAGGGCCAGGGTACCAGAGTGGTTCTCCATGCATACTATCAGCTTAGCCTTAAAGGAAGAATCTTTTGTAGACCAGGCTGGCCTTGAACTCAGAAATCCACCTGCCTCTGCCTCCGAGTGCTGGGATTAAAGGCATGTGCCACCACGCCAGGCAGGAAGAACCTTTTTTAAATTGTGATTGATCAGTGTAGGATGAAAACATCCATGTGTTCACTTGGCATGAAAGTGTCCCAGACAAGGTACCTATTTTTGAGACTATTCCAACTTTTAAAATATGTTGTTGGAATGTGAGTAGCTTTCAGTCCATCCAGACTCCTTGTCAAAAAAGATTCATGCTGCCTATCCCATTTGCTGGTCTGGAGTGAAGAGAAGTGTGGATGTGGCAGAAGATGCATTTTGAAGTTTTTTGTTTGTTTGATTGTTCTTAAAATGTGTAATAATGACAGCTATAACAAACTGTAGAGACAATTAAGAAATAATCACCAAAGAAGACACCATCTTTCAGAAGGTGTTTTAATAGAAACTACATTCCTCCCCATTGTGCCTACAGATACAGATGGATGAGAATAATGGAAATATAAGTTTTGATGGAACTCAGCCATGAGAAGGGAATATAGCTATCAATGTATCCATGGTTATTAGTCACAGCATATGGGAGCTGCTTCTACAGACTCAGGGAAGGTGGTTTTACAGACACCAGAGTCTTCATTCAGGTAATGGCAAGCAATTGTTACAAGACATGATTAAGCATCTATGTGGGGCTCAAGAGGTAAGGCAATTGCCTTCCGAGAGTGAGGTCTTGAAGCTTAAGCTCCCAAGCCCATGTAGAAAGTGTGCATGGTAATAGGCATCTGCAACTCTAGCACTCCTATGGTAAAGCATGAGACAGACACAGGAGAGTCCAGGAAGCACATGGGCCAGCCAGCTTGACATAGGCAATAGCAAACGATCAAGAGTTGCTTGTCTCAAACAGAAAGGCTGGGCTCCTGGAAGCCAGGCTCAGTGACTTGTAAGAAAAACAAAGGCAGGGCCTACCAGTCCCAAGACCCTGCCCTAGACCCAGCCTCCATTCAAAGCCTCAAATGTTGACAACAATATACCAAAGCCACTATCTTCTTCAAGAGTTTCCCTCAATTGTTTTCCTGGATAGTTCTTTTTAAATTTTATTTTGTCAGTTTTCTTTTCTGTTTAGTTTGCTTCCAGTTTGTGTTTTTTAGAAATAGCTCTTTTGCTCTTTATGTAGCCCAGGTTAGTCTCAGACAAACTAGTGGTCCCCTTCCCTTAGACTTCTGAGAGCTGGGATTCCAGCTGTGTGCAACCATGTTTGGCTTTTTCTACTATTTCTAGAGGCTTCATGAAACCATTCTTTAAATAAAATGTGGTCCAGGTCAAGTACAAGCTATATAGGGACTTGACAGCAGAAAACTCAAAGAAGATTTGCTCTTTTGGAAACTTCAATGTGATAGTCAATACTAGTCCCCAAAATCCTTCCCATGGGCTGAGCCTGGAGACCTGGCCCAGTGAGAAACTGAGGTGTGAAAAGTTCAGCAGGACTCTTAAATATAGGCTCTGTGGGTTCTCCTCCTCAGTTTAGGCACATTGAACAGCACCAACTCTCCAAGAAGCAATTCAGGTCACATGAATTCCCTCTTCTCAGAACCCCTTCAATGCAAAACAATGCCAGGCCACTGTTCATTTGCTTCAACAATGTGGCTTTCAACAATATATTTTATTTGATTGCAACAATGGGATGGCAATATACATTTAATTCCTTAACAAGATTTATCAGCTTAAGCCTTACTACAGAAGGTATAAGTCATGGTTGATGGTGCAGATAAGCAAGGTCAGAGCAGAAAGAGGCATTCGTGTGAGAGGGTGCACATGTGGGCAAGAAGGGATACCCAGGGGGAACAGTGTCTGTTGCACAAGCAAGAAAACCAGAGTTTGGATTACTAGCACCTGTGTAACAGCTCAGCGTTGTGCTGTGCAGTGGTAACCCTACCAACTGGGCAGGGAAGAAATGGGTAGACTTGATGGCTAGCCAACAACAAATCACTAAACTTCAGATTCAGTGAGATATCGTGTCCCAAACATAAAGTAGAGATCAATAGAGGAAGATAACTCCAATGTCAACCTCTAGCCTACACACGCACACACACACACACATTGAAGTGGTAGCATTGTCCTAATTATCTTTGCTTTCATTTTGGCTGAAATCTTTGGTTGATGGGCTCTATCATATTGTCAAAGATATTCCCATATAGGAATCTTAGATTGCATAATATCCAAAGCTTATGTAACATAACAAAGCATGTATGAGTCAGTGTGTGTGTGTGTGTGTGTGTGTGCATGTTCATATGGATGTGTGTGCACATGCATATACTCATGAGGAGTCCAGACCTCACTCAATACTACATGTTTACTTCAATCACTCACTGCTTACTTTCTAGGGTCCCTCAACTAAATCTGGATCTCCTTGATTTGGCTACAGTAGCTGCCTGATGAGTGAGCTGTTGGGTTCTCTCTCTCTCTCTCTCTCTCTCTCTCTCTCTCTCTCTTTCTCTCTTTCTCTCTCTCTCTGTCTCTCTCTTTCTCTCTCTCTCTCTCTTCCCCTCCCCCTCCCCACCTCCGCTCTCTCTCTCTTCCACCCCCAATGCTGGAATCACAAAATTATACAGCAGTACTTGGTTTTACATGGCAAAGAGGATCTGAAGTCAGGTTCACCTGTTTGTGTGGTCAACACTTTACCACGTAAGCCATCTCCCCAGCCCCAACATCCAACACTGTAAAGAGCCTGAGAGCTTCTGTTGCTTCATCCTTGCCTATAAGTACCTAAAACAGATCTAGTTCCTAATCCTGAGAGAAATGGAAGTTCATTTAGTCTGAATCCATAGGGAGAAAGGTGCATCAAGGGATGGCACTATATCAGGTTCCTGTCCTAATGCTTGCATGAAACAGTACCAATGTCAAAACTTCCCCAGATCTTTCATCATTCACACATCCAGGTGAAAAGTTACGCTGTAAAGGCAAACAAATAGTTGTAGTGAATTGTCTATAGGTCAGGGTCAGACAGAACCAAAACAATGATGGCCAAATCTATATTGATGGTGGTGGTGCTCTTTTATTTGATTGTTGATATTTATCTCTGTGACACTGGAAAAGCAATAATATGAACCAAATGCTTTATCATGTTGACTCCGCAAAGAAAGGAGAAAAGGGAAATTGGCTGCCTTGTAATTGTATTGCAGTGTTCAGTGGCAAAGATAAGGGAAACACAAAATAAATGTCTTCAATAAGCAAAATAGTTACATACAGAGGAAGAAAAACAGTCAAAGAAAAGGCCCAGCAGAAGTAATATGTGTTGCTGAGACACTTTCTGATACATTTTAATAATTAATAGCAACTACTTTGGTATTTTACATAAACTTCCATGGTGGCAGTGCCCCTATCTGCAGGGATAATCAGCAGGGACCCAGGGCAGGAGAGCGAGAGTGGGAGGGACAAGCGACACGAAGAATGAGAGCAAGTCAATCACATTGATCAAGCTCTGAAAAACTTTATTCAGGAGTGGCAATATAACCATGAGCAAGAGGAGGCTCCAAGGGAGGGGGGAAGAGACCAGGGGCTCTCTGAAGGTCAGGTGGCAATATTCAGCTCCTGGAACCATCCATCACAGTGTCCTCTTTACCCACAAACATTCTTACTCTTATGACCACGAATGTTTTCTCAGGATTGTCTATGTAAGCTAGAAAATATTCACAAGGCCATGGCTGAGGCCATGGCTCTTGGAAGTAGCAGTTTTAACACTAGGGTGCTGGTTAGTTTTATGTAAACTTGGTCAAGGCAAGTCATTTGGGAAGAGGGGACCTCAATTCAAAGAAATGCTCCTACTAGATTGGCCCATGGGCAACCTGTAGGACATTTTCATGATTTGTCATTAGTGTGGGAGGGCTCAGCTCACTGAGGGTGGGGCCATCCCTGGGCTGGTGGTCCTTGTGCTATATGAAAGTAGGCCCAGCAAGAGCAAGCCAGTAAGTAGCACTCCTCTATGGCCTTTTCTTGAGTTCCTGCTTCTAGGGACCTGTTCTGAGTTCCTGCACTGAGATGATGATATAAGCATACAACCTGAGAGTTGCAAGCTGAAATAAATCCTTTCCTTCCCAAGTTGCCCATCACAGAGGTTTATCCCAGCAATGGAAGCCATAAGTAAGACAGCACTTCTCTCTAAAGACTCTCTGCACAAAGGCATCTTCACCATCAACTGACAGTCACTTGAAGTTACTGACACATGGCCACATGCACAGAGAGATTTATTATACCCAGGATGACGAGCTGCAAACTCTACTGACTACTGGAGAGTTGGGCAAGTATTAATAACAGGAATTAATTAAAGTAAATGTAGGATAGCTCTCCTATATGTAACCTCCAGACCTATAATTAATTACATCTTTAAGACACTATTTCCAAAATATTCTGAGTTTCTGATAAATAGATATTAAGGAACACTACTCCCATGATAGAGTGAAATCTATCCATTAGGAAAGTATCGTCAAGGAGACAAGGCAGAAATGCTGAAGTAGAGTGCATACTTACCCATTGTAGCTAGAAAAGTCTCTCTTAACAGATGTTTAAACTTAGGAACTGAGGGAGGAGGTGGGAGGAATCACTCACTGAAGGATGAGAGGGGAAAAATTTAGAGTGAAGAACTAAGCTATATGGCAATGAGGAAGAGCTGGTGGCAGAAGAGACTAGTGGCCATGGCTTGGCAAATCAGAGGAGACTGGAATCAAATGAGATGTGGTCATTTTATAGGAATTCAGTGTCACCATGTAATGTCCCTACCTTATAAGAGCCTAGGGCTATGAAAAGGAAAGACTAAGTCATCATTGGGGACCATCTTGAGGAGGTCACCCTGCAGATGGAAGAGAGTGAGATCTGGAGTATGTCTTTAGCTATGGTGATTTGCCATTGAATGGCTGTTTTAAACTAGATCTAAAACATTCCCATGCTCAAACTTTAAGAGATACCAGGACCTCATTATTTATACCCACTGAAAACCCACAAAGAAATTATTCTCCACTCTCTTCCTTCGAGTGTGTCATGGATAGGGCCGTAGGAACAGTCTCTGGAAGAGCTGTAGCAAGGGATACAAGGTCAGTGAGGAATGGGAGGGATGGCCTGGACCATGAACACACTCCACAGAAAGGTATTCTGTGCCAGAGAAATGGATGCTCACTGGTGACTGCAATAGCCTGTAATGTTAGGGGTATTAATGGGATTCCTTTGGCCAATGATTTAAAAAGATGGAACCAATTCTTGGTTCTCTGGAATTTATTTGATGGCATTTGATATCTAGTGGGAGCATTGTCTCCCCCAGTATACTGTAACTCCATTTAATCCCCATATATATATATATATATATATATATATATATATATATATTTGTATATATATACATATATATATATATTTGTATATATATATATATATATATTTGTATATTGGGATAGGGGTAAAGATATGATCAAAATAAGTTGTATGAAATTCTCAAAGAATACACACACACACACACACTCAAACACACACACACTCACACACACCCCTCCACTCCCTACTACAGCACTTCCTCCCTTGTCCTTCATACTCCTCTCCCCTCCCCTCTGACTCAAGCTATATAAGCCAGCCATGCCATTTTGACTGACCTGTCCTCTGAAAGACTCTCCCACAGACTCACCACCAAGACAATAAGACCCTGCTCCCCAGATCCTCTGTACCCTGAAACCAATGGTGGGAAAAGGATGATGGGGGCCACAGGGCACCCACAAACATGAAATAATAGACAGAGAGGGAGATTGGGTGTGTACAGTGTAGAATGTTTGACTTGGGTCCAGATGGAATTTCTGGCTGGAACTTTGAGCTCGCCTTCTTTGGGGATAGTTGTGCATGCATGCGTGTGTGCGTGTGTGCGTGTGTGTGTGTGTGTGTGTGTGTGTGTGTGTGTGTGTTTGTGTGTTACATGTCAAGTAAAAACTGCTTTCAAATATCCCAGATCCTGGGAGGCTTAGGCAGGTGGATCTCTGTAAACTCAGGGTAAGACTTGAGTCATAATGAGTTCCAGGCTAGTCACAGCTACCTAATGAGACCTTGTCTAAAACAAGTGCTCACAAATATTTGAGTAGTCCTATGTGGCAACTATTGGCGGTTTTCTACCAGTATAGATTTTCTTTGCCTTTCCATGTACCCAGCCTCACAGAGACCACACTCACACACATACATGAGAGTCACACATGCATACAAAATAAGAGAATATACTCAACTCTTAATGAGTCTCTTTGCTACATCCCTAAGGAAATCTACAATGACTTTTACATGCCTGGCAGATGTCTCACCTTTCAGAAAAGCCACCATCCATCAGCATGGTGAGGAAAGCACGGGGACAACCATGTGATATAGATGACAACAGCATATTATTTACATACTGGCTTCCAGGAAGTCCTCCCTCCATCACTGTAATAAAGTTTACTAGAATCAGTGTTCTGCTTCCCTGTTCAAGGGCTCCAGCCAGCAGCAAGCTACTGCTTCCAATTCATTTCCAAAGGTTGGAAATAACAATCTTTGTTTTCACATATATGTTTTTGTGCCTCTCTCTTTTTATTTATTAAGTAGATAATAACTCTCTAAAATAAAAAACAAAGCAAAGGTTACAAGAGAAAAGTGGATTAATCAATTGTGAATACTATTAACAAACACAATAATCATTTAAGAGGCTTTGATTCTCACCAACTTTGCAGTCACCCTCAAAAGATGTTTATCAACTCTGTTTAGAGGTAGCAAAGCAAATTTGTAGGTCTCCTATGCAATATTTAATAATAACTCTTTATAAGCATCTTGAGGTTTGAAGGAGAGGAGTAAAGCTGGGGGCATCTTTCTGTCATTAAAGCTCCCATTCACTCTAACAAGCTTTAATCATTAAGGAAAAAATGTCGCCTTGCTATACGCTTTACTGTAATAGCCATTAACGAAGCCCGAGCTGTTTCCTCATGCTACAGAAAGAAGCACTTACCATATTTCACAAGTATCTTGTCAGATTAATTACATTTTAGTGATGACTAAATAAGTGAATATTGAAGATTCCACTAATCAAATATTTTGTCTGAGTGTTGGATAAATAAAACGTTATCAGACTAAGACAAACATAATATTCTATTTTGATGAAGTTACCAGTGGTCTCCAAAGGTATTTTCTTTCTAACTTCTCACATTTAATAATTATGTAAGAAACATCACTCACTACCTTGTGCCAGTGAAGCAACCAAGGCTCCACTCAGCAAACAATCTACTGTTTTTACTCCTCTATTTTTACTTATCCATCTTTTTATTCATCCATCTTATTTACTGGGCATTCATATGACCTATGGTTTCATGGAAAAAAGTTAGAATTTTTAATGCAAATATAAATCTGCAGTCATAATATAATGAAATTAAAAATTCCTCTGCAGTTTTATAACAATAAGTGAATCCTAAGAATCTTAAGTAATATCCTAGTAAAATACTATAAATGTATTTAGTTACATGTGGAAATTTCTGAAGGTATTTCCTCCAAATGAAACAGAGGAAATCTTACAATACCCAGGAAATTTCATAAACTAAAGAGGCCCAGGAAGTTCACAAAACCGAAGAGTCACAAAGTCCCTCCCAAATTTGTATAACTAGTAAATACTTGTGTGAAGGGAGAGTCTCCATTGGCACTGTCTGCAAGTCATGCAGGAGATCCTGGGAGGTGGCATTTCATTGAACCAATGCCCACACCTTTGAGTTACCCATGCTCCTCTAAGTCATCCTTCAGCCATGCTCTTGTAACCTGATAGACACATTGGATTATCAGTCTAGAACTGGGGTGGGTCTGATTCTGAACAATAGATTAGATGTCTACCTGCCATATTAGTGAAACAGGCCTATGGGATGAAGAGAATTCCAGCATTCTGTAATGTTCTTCACATAATCAGTTAATTTAAATAACTTTTGCATGGTTTGTTAATCATTTCGTTTCAGGCAGTGAAAAGAAAACCAAGCACAGCCAAATCAGTGGAAGTTAATGCATCCCGCGGACATGTGCATTCAATGCCTGCTTCTCCCTTACACAGGTTGCTTTAATAATGCATCCATTTAGGGTTTGTGCTCTTTTCAAGTTTTCCTACTTAACAACCCAGAAAGAACATCGCCTCCACAACATAACGAATGGAAAGTTACGGAATGGAAGGTCTGAGTGAGCTGATTACGCACACACAAGCCCTTAGCAACAAGGACTTCTCTCCCAGGAATCAGCTTGGCCCAGACGCTGCTTCCTCTCATGCTAAGGCTTAGATGGTCTCTTTGTGCCAGGAGATACAGATTCATTCTGCCTTCTCTGTTTCAATAGCACCCAATCCCACAAAGAAAGGCATGATGCACATGGCAACCTAGCTTTCACTCTCTTGGAATTGCTGATGTATTGTGGGATGAATTAAACTTAGGTGTATAAAAATTAAAAATGATTAAAAATAGGTGTCAATGCACATGGCAACCTAGCTTTCACTCTCTTGGAATTGCTGATGTATTGTGGGATGAATTAAACTTAGGTGTATAAAAATTAAAAATGATTAAAAATAGGTGTCATGCTAATGATTTGAGAATAATGATACTCCTTGGTGGGACATGCATCTTAAAATCTAAAATCTGGACTGAAGAAATAGCTCAATTTGTAAAGAAGTAGCCCTGCAACTTGAGGTGCTAAGTTAGAGCTACAAACCCTACTAAAGAGCAAACAAACAACAAGAATTATATGACACTTCGTTGCTGAGTTTTAGTCCTTAGCAGAGGGAGTCAGACAGTTGAGACTTTCTGGATAGCCACCCTAACCAAATCAATGAGACGAGGTCCCCTTTCTCAAAATACAAAGTGGGGAGTGTCTGAAAAATGACATCAGAGGTTATCCACATAGGTACATGCACATATGAACACACACACACACACACACACACACACACACATCTTTATTTAACACCACTCATGTTTTAAAGGCTTGACCCCTTCAATGCAGCTGTTAGGAACTTTTGTGTGGAAGAAATAGGTTAGGCACTGAGGCAGTCAAGGACTAAGCCCTCATATTGTACTGTGGCTATGGTCCTGTCTTCCTCCTTTCACCACACCATAGCTACTATGAGGTACACATCTTGCTCCACCACATACATGCCCTTGTCCTGGTATGCTCTTTGCCACAGACTAAAAGCAGTAAAGCCAAGTGACCACTGGCTGTAACTCCAAAACTGTCATTCAACAGAAATACTAAAAGTGTTTTTCTCTTTATAAGTATTTATCCCAGTTATGTTAACAGTAATAGAAAGCCAACACATTCCTTCGAAGGACATAAAAGAGGCTAAGGATATGGCTCAGTAAGTAATTTGCTTGCTTTGCAAGCATAAGGACCAGAGTTCAAACCCAGGTAAAAAGGTGAGCATGGTGAATCTCATTGAGAAGGGGAAATAGAATAGATATCACATTATTAGAATGATATGCATGAGGGTGGGGTGGGATTGGAAACAGGAGGGATCAGGCTGGGGAAGGACAGAGGGAGAGAGTACTGGGAAAGACAACTAGTCTCAGGGGAAGGAGGCATCTCTGGGATGAGCTAGAAACCTAGGGCAATGCAAACTCTCATGAATCAATGAGTGTGACCCTACCTAAGACTACTAGTTATGGGGGATATAAAAAAAAACCCTGAAACAGCCATCTCCTGTAACCAGGCAAGACTTCCAGTGGAGGGATTGAGACACCAACCCAGCCAAAATCCGATAAATATGAAGCAGAAATCGAGGGATTGGCTGACCAATGACTGGTCCAGCTTGAGAGCCATCCATGAGAGTGAGCCCACCCCAGACACTGCTAATGATATTCTGCTATACTTGCATATTGGTGAAGAGCATAACTGTTATCCGAGAAGCTTCACCAGCAACTGACAGAAACAGATGCAGAAACCCACAGCCAAACATTATATAGAGCTTGGGGAACCCTGCAGAAGAGTGAGAGGAAGGGTTTTAGGAGCCAGAAGGGTCAAGGACACCTCAAGAAAACCCACAGAACCAACTAATGTGGGTCCAAAGGGGCCCAAATAGACTGAGCTGCCAACCAGGGATCATGCCTGGGAATGACCTAGAACCTCTGCACATATGTAACAGTTGTGCCACTGGGTCTTCATGTAGGACTCCCAAAGTGGGAGCAGGGTTGTCTCTGACCCTGCTGTCTGCCTTTAGGTCCCTTTCCCCTGACTGGGTTGCCTTGTGTAGCTTCAATAGGAGAAGCTGTACCTAGTCTTACTGTAACTTGATATGCCAAGGCTGATTAATATCCAACGGAAGCCTCTTCTTTCCTTAAAAAAACAAAAAAGGGAGGCATGAATGTGGGGTGGAAAAGTAAGGCGGGGAGGGGGAGAACCAGCAGAAGAGGGTGGGGAAACTGCTATCAGGATTAAAGTAAATTAATTAATTAATTAAAAATTAAAAAGAAAAAGAAGTAATAACAATATTGAGACTTTTTGAAAAGGTGGGTATGATGGCATGCCCCTGAATCCCAGTTGTAAGGCATCTTTGATTCGCCTGATCTAATTGTCATGCCTGAAGCTCACTGCCTTAGTCTACTAGCCTAGACCTAGTCCTGGAAGCTTCTAGCTTCCATACAATCTAATCAGGGCCTAAAATTTTATTGTGTAGGTACACAATAAAAATGACCATGTTGCCCCATCAGCTGGTCAGAAGTGTTTCTTTTGTAATTAGTAATTATTGTTGCTTTCTGGAATTTTATCCATATAATAATAAATTTGTGAATGGTGATTGTTTAATTGACTTTATGTTGGTTTTCTCTTTCTTATCTTATTCTTTCCCTTAAAAAGCATTACTGCAGCCAGTGACATGCTCAATGGCTGAAGGCATTTGTGCAAACCTGGTGACCTGGATTTGATCCCAGGACCTACCACATAAAGGCAGAAGGAGAAAACCAACTCCACAAAGTTGTTTTGTTTTTCATCCCTATGTATGCTGTGATACACACACACATGCCATGTTTTAAAGAATGGCTGTTTGGATAATGCATATATGTATATAATTCTTATAAATTGCCATCACTATTGAGTACATCTCCCCTTGTCATAATAATTCATTAAATGGCCTCCTTTTCCATCTCTGTTGTCACTGGCAGTAACTGCCAGTCACTGACCCCAATTCATCTGTCACTCTGTCTCCTCTTTGCTCATGTCATCTGCTGTGCCTCAAGATTTTCTCTCAGTATAAATGTTCAGATCTGGATATCTGCAATAACAGCTCAAGGTGAGAGTCTCATTATTTCTTACCTGATACATTTCAATGGTCTCGGGCCAGTTTTCCTGAGGAGATGAGTTTAGAACATTTTAAAAAATATTTTAAGCACTCTACCTCTTCTGGGGGCTGGCTGCCCTTGCTCTCGTTGTCCATTGCTTTCATTACATTACTCACAACCTTTGAGGTCAGGTAGTTTTTCATCCTGCTTCTGCATGCCTGTTGCTATTTCTCTCTTCTAGACCCCTGAATGATCCAAAGCTACTGGAAGGTAGAGCATTATCTCTTGGTCCTTCAGCAGTCACCTTCTTTCTGTCTGAGACGCTTCTTTTCCTATGTCTTCTCTGGCTTCATTTTTCCATAGGATCCACTCAAAGATCAATTTCACATCAGATTTTCCACCTCTTCTGACTCCAAATCCAGGCCTAATATCTTCCATATTTTCATTCCCCTTAATCCTTATTCATACCCTGGATCGGTAGCTACATATAACACTGGCTTCTCACCTAGCTTCCCCACTAGCCTGGCACCCATATTGCAGACCCATCTCTCTTCATTACTAGAATCCAGTGCTACTGTCCAGATGCAGTGTATTAGAGCCTTACACTGACCACCTGATACAAAATCTCTCTCTAGAAATTAAAATACAGACAGATAACAGAATCAGTCCTTTATTATATAACATCAGTGTGTCCAAGAACGCTTCTGACGTCTTGTTTTTACTTTTCCTTAGACTTGCATTTCTACTCACATCAGATAAAGAAATCAGTTGCAGACATAAGAAATGATTGCAGCCAGGTATGACTTGATGAAACAAGGAGTTTCTTGAGGTTACTTAGAGGAACATGGGTGACTCCGGTATCTGCGATGCTGAAAAGCCTGCTCCATCATGGATAATAACTCATGAAAGCTGTATTACTGGAGTCCCTTGTGCAACTTGCAGGCAGATAACCTACTGAAGAATCTATCCCACAGTAGTTTATTGCTTATATGGCCTTGGGAAGGCAGAACCTCATGAATCTTATAAGCTTGGTGAACTTCCTGATTCTTGTAAGTTTCCTATGAGTTTCATGAGCTTCTTGAGTAAAAGGGAGTTTTATTCAGTCTGAAGTAAATACTGAAAACTTTCCTACTTTCTCCAAAATGTAACTTAAATTTTGGTTTCTCTTTGAGACTTTTAAATAAGGGACCCAGAAATAGCACCAACTTCTCTGCTTAGATGTTGGATAAATTAATCAAAATAGCAAGTACAAACAGGACAATTTCTCACCATCATAATTGATAAAGGCAATACTTTCATCTGCCAGTCTATGTACTATGTGCATTTTCTGAATACCCACAGCAGACAGACTTACCTACCAGGTCACAGAAAAAATCAACTTAGGGTAGAAAGATAGTTTCTTCTCTGGAACAGCAGCATAAATTCTCTTAGTGTCATTGCCTTGAAACTCTTTGTAAATCTAAGCCCTCAAGTCATCCCAGCTCACAGGTGTGGTTTGCATTGCTGTCTTCCTTACCATGTTGTGCAGTACTTCATTTTCCATCAATAACATAGTGGCTACAACAAATGCTCAATGGTCCTAAAGGGTTTTCAGGTGGCCTGAGCTGGACTGCACCCTGAGTGAAGCACCGTGCTTGGGTGTACAGCATCTGCACCAATCCAGGGCCTTGCATCACTTCTCAATGCTAAAGATCCCAGTCCCAGTGGTGGTTCTGCTCAGCCCTTGGCCTGAAAAATGCTTTCTTTTCATCTATTTTCCTTTCTGTGAATGAATAAAATCCATCTGTGGTTTATGTAGGGATCCACAGGCTTACTTATTGTTAGTGGCTGCTTATTCTGAGTGACATTTAAATGGAAATGTATTATCTATATTTCTCTAAGTGCCAATTATATGAGACAGACGTATATCAATGTAAATGTACAGAGTTGTGCTCAGCTCTATTTAGTAAGTGGTCTGGCCAGCAAGAAGATAGGCAAACTAGACATTCGTACTAGTCAGAGTAGTTAAGATCCAGTGATCTTAAATTTCTTTAAAGTTTGTTCTCTTCCTTACTCACATCACGTGACTGACTGGCATCTGGGGAAACTGCTTGTCATCTGTCATGAAAGTATGGCTGGATGCTATGGGAGGAGGGAGAAAGTGTCCTCATACAAGCATGTCTGTGGAATGCTTGGTGGAGTGACAAACCACACTCCCAGCTTATTGGCTAGAACCACTCATGAGTACCAGGAAATCCCAGGCTCCTAATGGTATCTTTCTTCTCTCTCCCTGGTCAACAGGAAGTGTGAAATACCTGGGGAGGAACATAGCAATACTGTCAACACATAGGCCTACACAGGTCAGAAAGACCGAACATACTATGGTGTAACCAAAATCAGTTGCGGTGCTCAAAAGGCTTTAAGAAAGTCATGTTCAATGATGAAAGTGATCATTTGCTATTGATGGTGGTCTCAATATTTTTGGATATTATGAAGAAGCAGTCTTACCTAGCATACCATTGTTCAATCTTTAGTGATTAATATTTTCCATGGTGTGACAAAGGCGTCACCCAACACTTGCATTTGAGTCTCACAAGTCTAGTTCACTGAATGCCAGGAAAGGAAGACATTAGGACCAAACAGTACAATGAAAAGCTGGAGGGCATGAATGTATCTGTCCTCTTCTGCTTAGGGGCTATAGAGGGACTGTGAGAAAGCCTCAACTTTGTCAAGAACACTGCAGCTATGGGATGCTAACTGACTCATGAGGCCTGTACTTGACTACTTAGCTGATTTGAAGGAATGCATGTTGGGAAAGTATTGCACTATGGTGTTTTATTGATGTTTTTATACTGGGAGACTTTCTATTCCAGTGACAATGTTAAAAGTATCATACAGACAGGGTGTTATGGTTTGGGTCTGAAATGATGCCACAGAATCATGCTTTGAGGTGATCTATTTGTACTGGCAACCCAGAGTCTACAGCCCTTAGTTTTGCTTCCTACCCTTGTTCGCTTGGTACCTCCCAGCTGCAGTTTTCCTTGAAGATTCTGGTCCATTTCCTCTTGTATTCATTAGCGTATCTTCCTCGGTCTCCAGCCATCATATAAACTACCACACAAGCTCTACTATAATTTCTGAACCTACAGTTTTGAACAAGATAATTATGAGTTTTATAGCACCAATATAAATGAGGGACTATCAGTCCTTCTACTTCTTTTCTGGCCAGGCTGTTTTCAAATCCTAGATATAAAGACTATGGCCTGAGATGAATCTGAGTTTAAAATAATTCCATTTGAATACTTTTACCATAAGTATTGCTCTCAAATCCATCTACATGCTAATATGTAGTAAAAATATTCATCTCTGTAAATGGATTGGATTTGCATGTAATGCAATTGCATTAGTCACAATAGTTTTATTTTATTTAAACTATAGTTTTAATTATAACTATTTTACCATTGCTCATCCTCACATAGTTCTATATTATCGTAAATGTATTAATATAGTCTGATATGCAGTTGAAGGACAAGGGGTAGAAGTGATTCTTTAGCTCAGGTGTTGCTATGGCCTGTGTGTGCTCAGTTCAGGAGTGCACAGAATGACTCTGAGGCAGTCTGCATTATTCCATCCTCCACTACCAGCCTCTGTTGTGTGGACAGCAGACATCCACTTGCACAGCATTGTTCATTCATCGAAATGCTTCATCACCATGGGGTCAGAGTATGGAAAACAGAGTTGATTGCTGCTGCTGGTTACCTTGTGAAAGGATGAAGGCCATTTATGTGTAGAACTTACTTGGAGAATAGACACTGGTCGGCAGGTACAGACACGAATATACAATATAGCAGAAACCACGGCAGTAGGTTTAATAAGAAAAGCCTCACATATCCCACCCATGAAGTTAACTAATGGCATTTGTTGACTCTCAATTTTTTTGTTTATGTTGTATGTAGATACCAAAACATTTCTTTGATTTTTCTGGAGCTTGTTCTATTGGAACCCCAAGGATCCATGCTGCTTCCCATCAATCACAATTCCATGCAGCTTAAAGATCTTTTAATCTAGTGATGGCTCCTTGGAATCTGAAAGCCTTTGAGTTGGTGAAAGCATTGCTGCACAAACTGTCACACATCTGTAATTCCAGCACTGGTGTCTAAAGAAGGAGCTGATAAATTCCAAGTCTAGCACAGGCTACATAGTGAAGCTGTTTCATTAAAAAAAAAAAAAAAAGCTAAATATATGCAAAAAGCCTAAATAGTTGTGACTGTTCCTTTTGTGTACAGTACATACATTAAGCGAATATTTGGAATGGTTGCTATGGTGTGGATGCTGTTGGTGAGTGTGGGAGTCTTGTGAGTGTGGGAGTCTTGTGAGTGTGGGAGTCTTGTGAGTGTGGGAGTCTTGTGAGTGTGGGAGTCTTGTGAGTGTGGGAGTCTTGTGAGTGTGGGAGTCTAGTCTGGGCTTTGGCTAGTGTATGAGTCCTTACAGCCCTGGGTATAGAAAATCCTGTAAGGGTCAGGAATGGGAGCAGAGGAACCTTGGAGGAACTTTCTGTGGGGATGTGGGTAGTAAACCTTGCTGGGATATAGTTACCTCTTAGGCCCTCTACGTGACAGTTCATAAGGCCTGTTGGCATAGGTAGATAGTGATTCCAATAGAAGTAGAGATATATATGGCCTGCTGGATAATTCTGCTGTCAACTACTCTAACTTTGATAGACAGCTAGGAGAGGAAAAAAAAGAAAATTAGTATTAACAAAGCTCCTATCCATTTAAGCATGCATCACTGGATGCTGCTAGTCTTCTTGCACAACCTTTCTAATCACTGTGACACAACGCTTGATGCAGACAAATTAAAGGGGGAAGGAGGGCTTACTTTGGATTTCAGCTTCACAGGGTTTGGCCCATTAGAGATTAGAGCTCCTAACTTATAGAGGTAATGGAATTCGTATTCGAGGCTGGGTATTGTGCCCTCAGTTTATCCTCTCTGAAATTCCTTCACAAATGGACTTAGAAGTGTGACCAAATCTCTGAGGTGATTCAAATTCAATGAAGTTAACAACAGAAGTTAACTACTAGAAATTGATCCTTTGTCAGCTTGACAAACAAATATGTCACCATAACCATAATATTCTTCTTGCCCCTCCAAAAAGCTCATATCCATCCCATAATGTGAATGTTTTCACTGTGTCTTCATGTGTCTCTCTAGTTTTGAGTCGCAGCTTTATGTAAGTCTAACATCAGAGACCTTACTGAGACTCAAGGCAGTCTCTTCACTATGAACACCCATATGACTCAGAGCAAGCATTTCTTATTCCACAGGGAAGAGCAGGAGGATGGTAAGGAAAGGTCAGAGCAGAGTAAAACCAAAACCCAGCAGGCCAGACATCAATCCTTTAGCTCCATGCCTAACATCTTGGGTACAAGGAATCATTTGAGCTACAGCAAGCTTAGGCAGCCTTACCCTGAGGGGTTTTGTGCTTGAAGCCCTAGTGGCATCTCTCTTGGTCTGACTCCACTTGGTGCTGGTATATTTCCTCAGCAAAAATTTCATATTCTTAGCACCTGGTTTCTTCACTGTGGCTTAGATTTTGTTCTTAAAGATTCTTTCATTGCCCGGTCAGACACTCCACAAAGGTCATTGCTAGCTTCTTAGGTTTTCCTTAAATGTCCTGGCACAAGCCGCCATGCCTTGTAACTCTTATGTTCTGCATCAGCACCAGGTGTGTAATGTCAAGTTCTGCCTTCGGAATCTAGATTCAACCTTTATGCACAAGAAAATGTGTATGTGTGAAGCTGTTATGGCATGTTCTGCATTGTATTTGTCTGTCTGCTTGCATGCTGTCTTAGCTAGGGTTTCTGTTCCTGTGCTCAAACACCATGACCAAAGCAACTTAGGGAGGAAAGGAAAGGGTTTGATTCATCTTACACTTATGCATTATAGTCCATCAGCAAAGGAAGTCAAAGCAAGAACTGAAAACAGGAACTTGAAGGAGAGAACTGAAGTAGAACCCCCAGAGAAATATTGTTTGGCATGGTTTCCTCAGTCTGATTTCTTCTACTATACAGAACTACCCAGGGGTAGCAATTGCAATAATGGAAGGGGCCAACCCACATCAATCATCAACTGAGAAATTATATCCCAGGCTTTCCCAGGCCAATCTTGAGTGTGTGTTTGAGTGTGTGTGTGTGTGTGTGTGTGTGTGTGTGTGTGTGTGATTTTCTCCCCTCTTTCAAAAGGATTCTAGCTTGTATCAAGTTAACATAAAAACTAAACAGCATATATAGCTTATATATTATATATAAGCTGCATTAAAATTAATTTAGATAATGCATCTGGAGCAGATAAGGAAAGATATATAGTTAGCAGTACACAGACACACACAAATACACACACATATATTTACATACTCCTGCGACTAATAATGTATTCAGTCTGCACATAAAATTGAAATAAATTGAAAACTTGAAACAACATGTAGTTGTTTTTCAAAAAGAAAATCAAAATTCTGTCACCTGGTGGCCTGGTTATCAAAGTGATTTAAAGATGTGCCTGTTGGTTGCCCGCACAGGAAAAAAAAAATGTCAGAATGCTGTAATCCCACTGACAACATTGCTTTGGTCACCTGGAACAGTATCAGACTCCTTTCTATGAAAAACAGAAAGCAAAACTATGGTGAAGGAAAACTATAGATAATAAATCAACATGGGAAAAGATAATGTCATCCCATCAGTCCCACACGTCCCAAACAGGAAAAACAATCTTATATGTAAGCAGAAGATCTAGGTTGTGCTGTATTCCTGTCAGCAAACCCGAAGCTACATTAAAATTAATTTAGATAATGCATCTGGAGCAGATAAGGAAAGATCACACATCAAGGACAAACAAGGAAAGACTTTGATTTCTTCCCGTTATTCATTGTTAGGGTTTTGCTATAATCTCTGGACCTTTCTCTGACTAGTCAGAGAACTTTTTATTCCTGGGTGATGCTCTTGAAGGGGGTGGAGTTGTGCCTCTGCTATCTGTTTCCTGTGGTGGACTGGTGGCCGTGATGAGAAACACTACACAGTAAATTTACAAGCAAGAAGGAGTGAGAGGGAGAGGGATGGAGAGAGGGAGGGAGAGAGAAGGGAGGAGGCAGAACCCCTAAAGCCTGAATGGTTGTATTGCCTCCATTTTCCAGTTTTGCCCTCCTTCTCCTCTGGGTGACAGTGATGGTGAAGATGAGTTCGCTGAAGCCTTTGGAAAATCAAGAAGAGTTATTTTCTAATGACCAAGCATCATGGAGGCCAGAGATTAAAAACAAAATACAAATTCAGTTCTGTTTCCTGAGCAGGTGGTAGGATGGGCGGAAGCAGATGCTGACGGTTAGGTAGCCTTGCGGATCCTTTCTTACGAGTCTGTAGACAGCCAGCACTGTTTTCCATGGGTTCCTTTTCAGTGTGAGGGAGTCATCATGTTCTGTGAAGATACTTTCAGTGTGCAAAGTCAGGCTATCACTGGCCCATTGAGTTGGTTTCAAACTACTTTGTGATGAGTTCTGGACAAACATCTCAAACGCTTTGCTATTTCAGCAATTTGGGTATTCTTAGTGAATTTTCCTGGTATAAAGAGACCAGCGTCTCTGAGATGCGAATAGATCTTGAGGGTAGAAATAATGGATTGAATTAGTGCCTGTACCAAAGAGGCTAAGGGATAGAATGAGTGCTCTGTGAGGAAGACATATGAACCAGGCTTTCATTCCCTGAACTCACGTACAAAGGCTGGGCGTGGCTGCATGTGCTTGTATTCCAAGGGCTGGGAAAGCAAAAACAGGAAAATGTGTCTCAACATACTCCAGGCCAGGGATAGACACAGTCTTAAAGGAACCAAGGTGGACAATGTAAGAGTCACACCTGGTCTCCTCAAATATGTGCACACAAGTGCATGTGCATATATGCCTTACAAAAAGGAGGTGCAAGGGAGAACCTTCACCTTTCATAACAAGAGGACACAGGAAAACACCCTATATGGATCAGGAAATGGACACAGATACACATGTTTGCATACATATACACTGACAAATTTGCGCACGCACACACACACACACACACACACACACACACACCCCACACACACACACACACACACACACAAACACCAAATACGTTGTCAGTTTTGGCCTTTCAGGTTCCAGAACTGTGGGAAGTAAATTCTGTTGTTTACAAGGCATGTAGTCTGTAGTATTTGGGTATAGCAATGTAGTGGATGGTGACAAGCATTTGGATGTGTGTGTGTTTGTGTGTGTGGACAATGAGTGACTTCTGATGATAAATAAGAGCATCTTCCTTCCTTCTTTCCTTCTTTCTTTCCTTCTTTCCTTTCCTTCCCTTTTCTTTCCTTCTCTTTTCTTTTCTTTTCTTTTATTTCCTTCCTTCCTTCCTTTCTTCCTTCCTTTCCTTCTTTCCTTTCCTTCCCTTTTCTTTCCTTCCCTTTTCTTTCCTTCCCTTTTCTTTCCTTCCCTTTTCTTTTCTTTTCTTTTCTTTTCTTTTCTTTTCTTTTCTTTTCTTTTCTTTTCTTTTCTTTTCTTTTCTTTTCTTTTCTTTTCTTTCCTTCCTTCCTTCCTTCCTTCCTTCCTTCCTTCCTTCCTCCCTCCCTCCCTCCCTTCCTTCCTTCCTTCCTTCCTTCCTTCCTTCCTTCCTTCCTTCCTAATTGAATCATTTGTGATCATTCAGTATCAGTCTTCCAGATACTTCTCCTGTGCTGACATTTTATTTAGCAACAGCAAATGTACAGGCAGCTATTCAACTTCTCCATTTACAACTTTTTAAGAGGTTGAGCCAGCAGTAGGTTTTCCATCCTTTCCGCTGTCTCCCTTGGCTGCCGGTCACCTGCCCCAGCTAAGCTGGACTGAGATTCCTCTTCTCTTGTCTTCAGAGTGGAGATGAAATGGCTTCTGTTCTCAGAGTCAGACAGCAGTGCCTCTGCTGTCCCCCTTACAGGGTGACAAAAGAAACATGACAAAAGAGTCTTTTTATTTCTATCTTCTAAATGGTGAGGAAATTTGGAAGTCAGCATGGTTGGAAAGGCTCAAGGAAAATGAAAAATGCATTCAACATCACCAATGAATTGCTAATTAAATGAGGTAGCAACATTGTAGCAGAATTCTAAAATGGCAGACACCTCTGGTGGCAACCCAATTTCAGCCTTGGAATCTGATGCCAGAATCCTGCTTGAGCCTTTCCGTTGGGAAGAAAGATACTTCTTCTGTCATCAGCCATTTCACGATGTGCTAATTGGATTAAACCTCTACCTTCAAAGGCATCCAACATATTTTATTCATGACAGTAAAGCCTTAGGTGGGAGAAGCAAAGACAAGAACATAGTAACAGTGTAGTCCCATACACATATATGCATACATGTACACACACACACATACATAGGCACATACACATATACACATATGCATATATACATATATATGTACATTTATTCACACACACATATTATACATAGAAACATAAACACATGAACACACATATACATTTTTACAGACATACAAAACTTACAAACACACACATACTGACACACACACACACATAACATACACACACACACACACACACACACACACACACACATACTCCTGCTATGCCAACCCCAAGATCACTCCATGTGTTCTTTGGGAGTCTCTAGTTTGAAGGCAAGCAAGAGGACAGGCGAGTATAACAGAGGTCTGATCATTTGATCAGTCTTGGAGACCCTGCAGAGACTCACTCAGTTGCAGGATTCCCTGCCTAGTAGGCAGCTGTGAGTTCCACGCTGTGGGTCTCTTGCTACCAAGTGGGAGAACAGATTTCAAATAGTAAATTTAGCATCCTTGGTGAGCATCTTGCTCATGCAGCCAGATAAACAGCACTTATGTAGGCAGACCCAAGCCAGCACATCCGCTGAGATGATTAGATTTCTGCTGAGAAGTGCTGGCTCTTTGAAAGCAGTCACCCAGTAGGTTAATACTCTGCCTCAGCCACTCAGTGGAACACTGTATGCATGGCTTCCCAAGGAAGGGAGTGTTTTTATATAGATTCACAAGGCCACATCTGTCATTAAACCTCTGATGTGCAGTAAATTATAATAATGTCTGCAAGTTCTTATAAATGAGACTTTTTAACCATCTGTAGCTGTGAGGTATAAGATTGATAAAGTCTTACCTACTGTATGTGTGTGTGTGTGTTTTGGGGAGGGGTGTGTGTACATGTGTCAAGTGAAGGGCATCTCTGTAAGAAAGGTTTGTATGTGCTCAGAGAGGGGCTGGTAGAGTTCATGCTCAGCTCATTAAAGACCTTGGGCTTTATCCACAGTACTCTCCGACCAAAAATGTGAGTGTTTTCTCACATTAAAATGGAACAGAGAAATAATGCATGCATTTATGCTGAGATACTGATTTTAATGAGTACAGATGGAAAATTGAATATTTTAACAGCAAGACCTATAGTTCACAATCCATTTGAAAAAAAATCCTTCTAGTTTTCCACATACGCAAAGCAAATTAGAAACTTAGTAAGTCACTTATATTAATGTCTTAGTCCAGCTTGATTGTTATAATGAACATGTAAGTGTGGGTGGCTTATAAACAACAGGGAATTACTCCTCACCCTGAGGACTATGCAGTTTTATATCAAGGTACATGCAGCTTAAGTATATGCTGAGGGACTTCTTGGTTCATAAACAATGCTTTCTTACTCTGTTGTCACATAGTGGAAGAAAGACATGGGCTCTTATGGGTCATATTCATCTAGCTTTGTCCTTCCAGCCTCATAATCACTTCCTAACACCATCACACTGGGTCTTAAAGATCTGTGAATTTTAGGGGAAACAAACATAGCAACCATAACAGGTTTTTGTTAGATTGTTTATTCTAATGGAAATATATATCCCTTGCTTGCCTCAAGAATTCATTCAGAACTGTTTGATGGAGAGCGTTTGGAAAGGGACAGTTAAACAATATCAGTGAAATGGAGGGGATAATTTATTGTCACAACTATAACACGGATAAACCCAGACATATATTATGTAAAGTGAAAGCACTCTTACACTTACTGTATAATTCCATTTAAGTGAAAAGCCAAGCTCACAGAAATGACTGTAATGTGCTTCTCCTTTCCCATCATACTTTGCTTCTCTTGGGATTTGTGTTGAGAGCCGGACGGTCCTGCCTCCTGGCCTGCAGGAAGAGTCTGAGCTGCTGCTTTGCTTAATGCCAGGTGCATTTGTTCAGCTCTAAATCCAGATTATGGAGATTTCTTTTTTAATTTTTTTTAAAATAAAATCATGAATGACAAAACGAACCTGCAAAGCAGTCTAAGCAATGTGGAAATAACCTCCAATGCTTTTAAAAGAAACCCTTACTAAGCAGTAAGTGGGGAAGAAGAGATGGATTCTCACAACAGAGGGTAGAGATGATAACTTCCACCGTGAACTGTAGAGCGGTCACAGCCTGGAACGTCACAGTGGTGCTCTCTGCTAAAGCTGGGTCAAGACAACAGTTTTGGCTCTCTCTGTAACCATATCCCCCTGAAGCCAGGAGTGTTTGAATCAGCTTCCCCCTCCTTGAGTCATACTATTACTCATTTGGGGGCACCCTCCTTGCTCTCTGTACATTTGGTAGGGATCTCCCTCCAGTTGCCCAACTATACCATGAGAGTCCCTCATCCAAAGTCTCTGTCTTTACCCCATTTCCTGGTTCTCCCTCCTCTCTGATGCTTCCCTCAAAAAATGTTGCTCAATTTCTTACTTCTGATACTTGTATTGTTTTTAACCTATTTTATAGCTTCTGGTTCTTTATCTTATTAAATTGGGGCTTGATTATATTTTAGTGTCTAATGCTCTGATCTCCTTGCATTTACTGATACTCTTTTCCCAAACAGTTGCCATCAAGCTACTATGGTACATAGGTACACACCTCTTTATAGCCCTGTAGGAATAGTGACATGATGGAACAGTTCTCTGAAAAAGGGCCATGGTTTGCAACATCAGCCAGTTTCTGTGTGTATTTATCTGCCCATTATTAATGTCAAGTCCTTAAATAAAATCAGCTAACACCTGCTTATATAGTTGCTGAAGATTTAATAATCAACTCTTATAAGCAGATGTGTGCTGGCATCAACATTTGCTATCTGGAGAACTGGACCGAATACTGTCTCCCAATTTTCCCGAATGGTCTAAATGTGGCCAGTAAGAGAACTGAAAAACATTTGAGGTTTGTTTTTTTTTTTTTAAATCCAATCTGAATACAAAACTTGCCAGTTTGGAATCATGGGTGACCTCACATAAGCTCCAGTACACTTTGATTTCCTGAAGCCACAAGTGAAGGACATATAATATGTAAACACATCTGTAACCAGGTACATCTTAAGTTAGCAGGAAGATTTGTGGATTTAACTGTTATGAGTCATTAAAGAAAGTTATTCATTGAATATAGACTCTGTGTAACTCTCTAGCTTAAGCTAAATGTGTGAATATGAGGCCACACAGCCACTCTGTCAAGAAACTTACAGTAGAAAGTCAGCCAAGGCAGAAAGCAAGCCAGTGGATACATAGTAATTGGCCGCAGAATCTGGAGAAGCACCTGATCAGGAAAATACCCATAGTATGTTGGTCACATTCCAGTTCCTTGATTTTTGTTGTTTAGTTGTCAGTAAACTTCCTCACTAGTCAGATATGTCTGTCTGTCTGTCTATCTATCTATCTATCTATCTATCTATCTATCTATCTATCTATCTATCTATCTATCTAATCTATCTATTGGTGCTGGTTTGTGGAGGTTCTAGAGATCGAAGAATTGAAGCCAGGGCCTCACATGTGCTCAATCACTGAGCTATATATCTCAGCCACACCTGCATTAACCAAATAACTTTCTGTACTTTGAGAAGTCATTACTGAGAGTACAAGTCAGTTCCCATAAAATGATTGGCCCTGCCAAAGACATGATGTCAGACTGTAGTTATCTGTGTTTCAGCTGCACTGTCCCTGAAACCAAACCAAGCCAGGTGTAGGACACTGAAATGAGGCTGTTCACAAGCCTATGCAAGGACATTATAGAAGCTTATAACAAGGCATCCCACTTACCTTCTTCTTTGTGCTTTCTTTTTTTTTTTAAATGAATTCCCAGTTGGAAAAATGCTGAGTTTCCTCTCCCAATTCTCTCCAAATTAAGATATCCTGGAGTGTGACTCATAAGAATAAGCTAAGGTTATCTGGATGTTTCCAACATTTTCATTGTACCCATGAGAGCTTGTTGATGACAATCCTGCTTCATGAGTTCTGGAGTTCTCCTTTTTCTCTTTATATTAATTTAGATCCATCACATTATCCAATCAAAATGGATAGCGCTAGTGGCACATACAGTTTGCTATCTTTTAAGCATCACAAATTCTTTTTTTTTTAATGTCCTTTTTTTTTTATTACATCTTTTCCTCAATTACATTTCCAATGCTATCCCAAAAGTCCCCCATACCCTCCCCCCTACTTCCCTACCCACCCTTTCACATTTTTTTGGCCCTGGCGTTCCCCTGTACTGGGGCATATAAAGTTTGCAAGTCCAATGGGCCTCTCTTTCCAGTGATGGCCGACTAGGCCATCTTTTGATACATATGCAGCTAGAGTCAAGAGCTCCGGGGTACTGGTTAGTTCATAATGTTGTTCCACCTATAGGGTTGTGGATCCCTCCAGCTCCTTCCGTACTTTCTCCAGCTCTTCCATTGGGGGCCCTGTGATCCATTCACTAGCTGACTGTGAGCATCCACTTCTGTGTTTGCCAGGCCCCGGCATAGTCTCACAAGAGACAGCTATATCTGGGTCCTTTCAGCAAAATCTTGCTAGTGAATGCAATGGTGTTAGCGTTTGGATGCTGATCATGGGATGGATCTCTGGATATTGCAGTCTCTAGATGGTCCATCCTTTCGTCACAGCTCCAAACTTTGTCTCTGTAACTCCTCAATGGGTGTTCTGTTCCCAATTCTAAGGAGGGGCATAGTGTCCACACTTCAGTCTTCATTCTTCTTGAGTTTCATGTGTTTAGCAAACTGTATCTTATATCTTGGGTATCCTAAGTTTTGGGCTAATATCCACTTATCAGTGAGTACATATTGTGTGAGTTCCTTTGTGATTGTGTTACCTCACTCAGGATGATGCCCTCCAGGTCCATCCATTTGCCTAGGAATTTCATAAATTCATTCTTTTTAATAGCTGAGTAGTACTCCATTGTGTAAATGTACCACATTTTCTGTATCCACTCCTCTGTTGAGGGGCATCTGGGTTCTTTCCAGCTTCTGGATATTATAAATAAGACTTCTATGAACAAATTCTTAACGGGATATTTAATAGGAGTCAGGCTGACCTAATGAGGCAGACCAATGATGAAATGTCTTCCATCCTGTGTCTTGTTGAGAAACACATCCTCTATTTAACTAAGGGAAACCTAGCAAATGGAGTCAATATTTTCCCTTTTCCTTTAAACATGTTTATGAACTAACATCAGACTTCATAACGACAGTGAACTCCATGTCATATTAATTTGTACTGCTTAAAGCTGAGCAGTAAGAAGGGAAGTTAGAG
Organism: Mus caroli; assembly: GCF_978045245.1. Classification (NCBI taxonomy): domain Eukaryota; kingdom Metazoa; phylum Chordata; class Mammalia; order Rodentia; family Muridae; genus Mus; species Mus caroli. Next base: position 173,078,899 of record NW_028227256.1, on the reverse strand, counting down.
CTTCTATTTGAACAGTAAAGTTTGATTCATCCCCATGCTAATTTGTACTGCTTAAAGCTGAGCAGTGAGAAGGGAAGTTAGAGCTTCTATTTGAACAGTAAAGTTTGATTCATCCCCATGCAGAAGTTTTCACTTTTCATGTCAATATTTTCATATACTATCTCCCAATTATTGACCATGTGCTCAAGAAACAACCTCCTTCTCACCTCCATGACCTCTTCGCAGTCTTGGTTGCATACTCTTTAGCTCAGATTCAAGACTTTAGTATATTCTGAATATTAGTGTTTCTACTATACATGCAAAGTTTTCTGGCCCTGTAGAAACGTGAAGGAACACAAAGGCTTTTAATATTTTCTCAGTGCCAGTTCTTATCACATAAATATCAAATTAGTTTGTCATTGGGATGCAGCTGCATTGTGTTAGAAAGTTTGGTTTTTAAAATTGCTGATTAAGTTGCCGTCTTACGTCTCATTTTCAAAAATTCTTAAATGTTGTGTGTCCTGGGGTTGGGAGAAATTCTAGCAATTCCTACAAAAATCCATTAATGTAATCAACTATATAAACAAACTCAAAGAACACAGTCACATGATCATCTCCTTGGATGCAAAAAACCAAACCAAACCAAAAACAAAAAACATTTGACAAAATACAACACCCCTTCATGTTAAAAATATTGGAGAGATCAGGAATTCAAGGCTCATACTTGAACATAAAAGCAATTTACTGCAAAACAACAGCCAATATCAAATTAAATAGAGAGATTTTTGAAGCAATCCCAATAAAATTAGTGACAAGATTAGGATGCCCACTCTCCCCATATCTATTCAATATAGTACTCAAAGTGCTAGCTAGACAACAAAAAGACTTCAAGCGGATACAAATTGGCAAAGAAGAAATAAAGGTATCACTATTTGCAGATGACATGATAGTATACATAAGTGACCCCAAAAATTCTACCAGAGAACTTCTCTAGCTGATAAACAACTTCAGCAAAGTGTCTGGATATAAAATTAACTCAAATAAGTCAATAGCCTTCCTTTATACAAATGATAAACAGGCTGAGAAAGAAATTAGGGAAACAACTCCCTTCACAACAGCCACAAATAATATAAAACTTCTTGGTGTAACTCTAACCAAACAGGTGAAAGATCTTTATGACAATAACTTCAAGTTTCTCAAGAAAGAAATCAAAGAAGATCTCAGAAAATGGAGAGATCTCCCATGATCATGGATTGACAGAGTTAACATAGTAAAACTGGCCATCCTACCAAAGGCACTCTACAGATACAATGCAATCCCCATCAAAATCCCAACACAATTCTTCAAAGACATGGAAAGAGCAATTCTCAAATTCATCTGGAGAGGCATAAAACCCAGAATAGCAAAAATAATTCTTAACAATAAAAGAATGGCTGGGTGAATCACCATCCCTGACCTTAAGCGCTACTACATAGCAATAGTGATAAAAACTGCATGGTATTGGTACAGAGACAGAGAGGTTGATCAATGGAATAGAATTGAAGACCCAATTTCTGAAATGTCTCTACACATACTTCTGTCATTTTGTACATAGTCATGAAAATGCCAATCAACCCTGAAAGCCAATGAATGGGAGCTATGTTCCATAGTATCAAATATTCAGATAAAATGTACATCTTCACTTAAAACTAAAGAAGCCCATCCATCTTCTCCTTATAGAAGACTGTTTTCATCTTTAATAAATGGTAAGTTTTTATATAGAATTAGGAATTTTAAGTGAATGTTTTGTGAGCTAGTAAAAGTAAATATCTGATATATGCCTGGGGTTGTCTAAAAATGTCTCTGGTGATATGGGAGTTACATGTGGAAAAGTTTAAGAAGTCTTCTTCTAGCTTCTCTTAGGCTACTCGTTTTTGATGTATGGTTCTAGGGCCAGAAACAATAATCAACAAATCCTGGCAAAATTGTTAAAAATTTAAAAATAAATGAACAAATATAGATGTTTAGTACCCATTCACTAGCCCTGCAGGTAATTGTGAAGCAGACAGTAGTTTGAGAATTATTGGTGTATAGAGACTGAAATAAATCCTCTTCTTGATACCTAAGTGACAGAGCAGAGATTCAAATTTCCCTCTGTTTCTAACTAAACATCTGGGATCTCCCTTTGTGAGCTACATGTGAAAATCAGTGTTAACCATACATATCTCCAAAAAAAGAGATGGGGAATTAAATCGAAAAGAGAAAAATGTTTATGATTTATTATCCATAAACCATGCAGTGACACAAAGACAACATTCTTCAACGCTGGCTCTCAATCAGCCTCCGCCATTAAGCTGTATGCACTTTCAAAATTGCTGTCATCAGAATCATTTCACAATCCCTTCTGACTGAGGGAAAGGATTATGGCACCTTCTGTTCCCTCCCATTTTGCAATTAAGTCTCCCCTCCCCTTGCTATTCTGTTTTTATTTAAATGCTATTAAGACTATCCTCAAAGATCAGTGGGTCAAAGAGAGAACTTGTCAACCTTAGGCTACATTTGGAAGGGATGTTAGAAATGAACACACATACACCGAATCCAGACATCCCCAAGGTCAGGGGAGGGAAATGTCCAGGAAGTGGCTGGCTGGCAGAATTCAGACCTTCTGTTTTGTAGCTCGATGTGTTTTTTGCTAGCATTAGGTGTATGACACGGGAAGACAAAGTGGCATTGAGTCATCTTTCTTTCTGACCATGCATTTCACCTAGTCTGTCTTCTTGACAGCACACATCAGCAAGTGCAAGCTGCCTGCAGGACTTGCAAGGGAAATTCCTTGCTCAAATGTTGCCAGCAGACAACAAAATTCATTCTTGGAGCTTTTTTCTTTTTCATATGTCAAAGTAATTTTTGTACTTAGAAGTAGAAATGAACAAGGGTCCATAATACAATGAAAGGAATTGGTTCAGAACCGAGTGTCTTTTTCCCACTGCTGTTAATCGGTTAAAATGGATAATTAACTCTCAAATTAATCCCTGAGAAATTAAGGGAACATCTGGTGATGTTTTAGTCTGGGGGGTTTTGTAAAAGAGCTTGGCAGTGGGTTCGTGTTGGGCTAGGGAAATTTTGAGCTCCACCTCCGTTTTTTTCTCTCCTTTTGAAAGTTTGTCAAATAATATGCACTCCACATGGAGGTGTTACAGCCTCCTCTGAATTGGCTCACTGATGTGTGAAGGGTGCCATTGCTGAATAGTGATGGAAACTTCCAGACTATTAAATTCAAGTGCCTTAGTAATAGCGGCAGAAATGTCTCCCAGCGTGATGATGTAATATAAAAAAAAGTTTCACTTCCAAAATACCCAGAAGAAGCTGGACTGCACCTTTACCTTGCTATAAAAGAGTTATAAAATACAATGCCAATGGACCTACATCTGAAGATCTCAATTGGCTTTGAGATTCTAGAATTGGCCAACCTACTAATCCAAAATGGTTCAGACAGCTCCTCCCTACCACATGGTCAGGTTTCATTTATAGCTAAATCAAAGAATGGAAGGGAGGCAGTTAGACCATATTCAATGGTAGCTTGTGCCTATTTTATTCCATGTGGCTTCAGCAGTTGATAGATAATGTGTGACTGGCTGAGTTCCTGCTACCTGTCCCACGAGCATGTTGTAAGCAGCTTACAAATCAAGCAAGGTTATAGAAACCTTTAGGCCAAGCTTAAAATATGTGCAGAGTCAGCTTTAGACAAAACAACACTCAATTCAATGTAAGCATACATGTAACATAATTAAGAATAGTAATAAGAGATACAGGATGAGGTTTGATTGTTTATCTAAACCTCACCTCTTCTGACCCGTTGGAGCATATGCCCATTTAAAATAAACTTCTTTACGCGCATGGGTGTTTTGTCTGGATGTATAGCTTTACCTCACTTGTATTCCTGGTGCTTCCAACAGGCCAGAAGAGGGCAACAGATCCCTGGGAATGGAGTCAGAGCCAGTTGTGACTCACCTTGTATGTGTGCTGGGAGTTGGGCATGGGTCTTCTGAAAGAGCAGCAAGTGTTCTTAAGCCGCTGAGCCTTCACTCTCTCTCTGGGTTGCAGATGCCCATTTTCATGTAGGTGTCTGAACTTTCTCACATCGTAAGACTTGCTCAGAAGGATTTTTGTTTATCTATGAATTTGGTGAGAACACAGTCTCATAGGCTCTACCTTGTACCATCTGACATGGGACCCAGAAATCCATTTTAATAAACTGTAAATTTCTCTGGGGTACACTCTGGTTTAAGAAGGCACTTCTCTATGGTGTGGGTAGTGAGGGGAGATTGCATTCTATTCCGGTCTTTTTTGCCAGTGATTGGCTTATAACATGCACTTAACCCAGTTCTTGAAGTGACCCAAAGGGATTTCTTCTGCAAAGATACTGTGAAAAGCCCTTTTGCTCTTTAAAGGAAGGGAAAAAGTAAGAGGTAGGAATCCAGGGACCCTAGAATTAAGATCCCAGCAGGAAAATCTACCCTCACAGTGAAATGCCCTTCCCTGGGGTACCTGTAGCCTGGGGGAGCACGCATCTCCCAGGGCACAGACTCCCCCCAGCCCCCCAGAGCTAGTAACTGAGACACAGGGCCAAATCCATATATGCACTACTTGTTTGATCTCTTTTGTAAAATGTAGCCCTTGTATAGGCAAAGTGATTGCAATTTAGCTGTGCCACTTTGCTACAACTGTAAATCAATTAAATTTTTCTTAAATTTGTGACTTTTTCTTATAAATAACAAGTATTAAGAATCAGAATAGCTGGGATTTCCAGTTACCATAGGGTCCCACATTGAGTTTGTACATAGGTACATTAAAATATGTCTGGGCCCCACACTGTGAAAAGAATGCCACCCAGTCATGGTAAAGGGCGACAAGTTAAAAAATGTGGGACCTGCAAGACGGTTCAGGCTACAAAGGCTCTTGATGCCAAGGGTGGTTATTTGTTCCCCACTGGAACCCACAGTGGGGAAGGAGAAGGAGAGAACTGACTCCTGGAAGTTGTTCTCTGATTTTAGAGGTCTGCCATGGTGCACTCACTTCTACAGGCATGTGCATACTTGAATACAGGGTTGTGTGTGTGTATGTGTGAGTGTGTGTGTGTGTGTGTGTGTGTATACATGTGTGTGAGCATGCACACACACACGTACACACACTCTTTAAAAGAGTGTTCTAATTAGATTTAAAGTCACTCTACCTCATGCTGAAAGCATTTAAAAACAAAGTTAAAAGCCCTTGACTAACACATTGAGTGTTTGTTTTATTTCTAATGCTTAAAGCCCCAAAGTGGTACACTTGCTCATGCCAGACCATTCAAGTAAATCTCACGGGGCAGTCATCATTTACCATGGAGACTGAGAAGAAGAAACCCACCAAACTCATTGCTCTGGTGTAGAATCTATGTTTATGAGAAACCTTTTGACAAAAGGGTGTGGCCCAACTTTTAAAAAATTCTGTACAGTTAATCACTCTCCCCATGGTGCTAACTACCATTAAATACTAACTATTCTTCTGGTAATACATGTGTGAAGGAATATCAATATAATTATCGAGTTACCTAATTGACGTTTAACTTGCCAGCTTAAGCCTACAGGTATGGCAAAGGGGATTTGGAGAGTTTCTGGCTCTTAAGTGAAGTTCCCTGTGTATTTCCTTGAAAAGCAGCTTTTATTTTTTGTTAATCTGGATAGCCACTGTTTCTAAAGCAATGTCTCACAAATGGGTTTGAAGTATTTCAGAGCAATAAAAAGCATTTGTATATTTACATACATATTCCATAGGCAATATTTTCTAATATAAATGACCTCTAGACTTTTAAATAACACATCTTTTTATATTTCCCCCCCTCACATTTATTCTAGTATGCATTTGTGATATATATTCTTTAACATTTAACTACTATTTCAATTTTCATTTTGAGATTGTTGACTGGCATAGTAATTTATTTTTAGATAAACCATTTTCTGAAGATTGGCAGATATTTTGTGACTGGAAAAGGATTGCATTTTTACGAGACATGTAAATTTAAAATTTTAAAACAATATATCTACCCCCTAAAATATGACTTAAAGTATTCTTGATCTGTAACTTGTATTGATTCTTAATGACTCGAGTATAATATTACCTTCTCAGTAAAAGTCCATCTGACAGTTGCAGAATTCGATGCTCCTTCTCCTGGGATTCCTCTGTATCTATTACTTTGGCTCTGAATTAAAATTTGAATTTTTGTGTACATATCTTCCTACACTGTAAAATGATAAACTTCTCCATTATGTGTACCACATTCCCCACTTGAATACTATACCTTCTTACCTGTCAGTGTTCTGCAGATACTCCTCAGAGACAAGAGTGGAAAAGAGGAAAGCAAGGGAAGAAGAGGGGGGACAAAGAAGGAAGAAAGTAGCCAGGAGGAAGGGAAGAAGGCAGGGAGAAGACAAGGATGCAGGGAAGTGAGCAGAACAATAATATATATATTGAATTTGGTCATATGCTGGCACTCAGCAAAGGCTTGTTTCTATAGTTAGGAAATGCTGTCACCCAGACCTTAAAAAAAATTGACTTTGGGGTGCTAAATAAAGAATGCACAGTTTGGAAAGAATAATTATAGCTAGCACTGATATAGTGACTCTTTCTACCTGGCCCTTTCCCAAGCTCTCTAGTGGGTATATAGGGGGCTGGAAGTAGGAGGGTGTAAACTCATTTAATCCTTATAACAACTCTAGTAGGCGGATACTATTAATTGTCATTTCTCTTGCAGATGCTGAGGTTAAGGGACTAAAATGATGAATATCTTTCCCAAGGACAGTGGTTAGAGTAGCAGACCTGCCGTATTAACATCAGGGGGCAAAATCTGTTAGACCTCTGATGTTTATAACCTGCAAATGCATGCACACAAGGACGCTTCATGCTATGTTTTAAAGGTTAAAACCTTTGAAATTTGAAAGTGTTTTACGGAATGGCATAGTTTGTACATTACAGTTATAAGGCAGCAGCAAATTTCATCTATATTTGGGGTCACGACACCATGAAGAACTGTATTAAAGGGCTGCAGTTTGGGGAATGTTAAGAGTCACTGCTCTAGAGGAACTGGGACACTCTTCAGTGTGGTGGAACTCTTTTATTATCCTCTCCAGTACTGAATGCATCCAGGAAAGCCCCATTTAGTGTGGAGAGCATGAAGACTTTCTTATGGGGATCAGTGGACACAGAGAGTCTGAGAAGAGCTGAGAGAAGGAAATAATAAGTAGAATTCTCAAGTGGCTTAAGGTTTTCTATCTGGGGAATCAAAGCAAACCTCTCAGACTGGGACATGTGCTCTCAGCTGGCCTGTGGTTGTAGTTCCTAGGGTAAAGGGGTGTTACCATAGCAAGGAGTTTAGGACTGCCAGAGACATCCTCTGCTTATTGTCCTGGGAAGAGGCACATGTTATAGTCTTTAAAGGACTCTTTCCTCATCTTTGCTGTTTTGAGACAGGGTTTCACTATGTAGTCCAGGCTGGCTCCAAGCTCACAGTATAGATCAGGCTCTTCTTGATCTTTTCCTGTGTCAGCTTAACCATGGCTGGGATTACAGGCATGTACTCCATGTCCTGTCACCTACTTATCTCCGTAACTAACTCCTGAGGTCTCACTCTGTGTATAGAAAAGTTCCACTAGTCAATGGACAACCACTTTCAGTTTGCCCTGAGATACAGTGGGGGTTCATGTCATCAGTAACTGCTGGGAACAGAACTGGACCTGCTCCCATTCTATTCTTCTTCTGCTGCCTCATGTTAGGCTTCGTTCAGGAATGATCTCCTGTGTGTCATCTTGGGAGGATGTCCATTCCTTGCTTCTTGCCTCAGCCTCCTAAGTACCGGGATTCCAGGAGTGAGACATCACACATAGGTTAAGGCTTTGTAAGTAGAAAGAAAAAGTTGCTTCCGAGAAGCATGACTCTGGCAGCCGTTTTTTCCAGGTTGGTTGTATCCAGAATGAGTTGTAAGAGGAAGGAAGCTGTTCACCTGCCAATCACACCCAGGGTTCCTGAGTGAAGGGCTTGGGTGAGGCTAGAGTGTGTGGCTGAAGCTAAGGAGAAGTACTGGGGCAAGACAGGCCATCATACAGGTTATCACATAGCCTTTTCTGAGACCCCGTTTTGTTACCCTCCCATATTCATTGACACATAAGAGAGATGCTGAGTGCTGGAGGTCTGTGACTGAACCAACCCAGGGGCTTTTCTTCTCGTTGTTCACTTGACAACCACTTACTAACAATATCCTATGTGCATCCAGGCATTTGGATGGATGAGGGCAGGGATGAGGCTCAATAGGTGATATAAAGACTAACAAACATATATTTATTTAAAATTCTACTTTTTACTCTTTCATAACTTATCAACTATGGAAAGAATCAACACGTGGTTGAATTTCTTGGGCATGATCCCACAGTCTCCCAAAGGTGGTAATTCCGTCTACACAGCAAACGATTTACTTGAGGAAGTGCTAAACCTAAGAAAGCAGTGCTACAAGAGAAAAGCATAATTACTGTTGGCCAAAGAATGAACTTTTACAGCATGGGTAAGCCACCAGATAGTCTTTCTTTTACAAACATCAAAGTTGCAAGTTGGTTCAACAAGGAACTTAAAGAGCATGATGTTCTGTAAGAATCTATCCAGCCTGGAATGCTGTACTGAAAAGCCTTTTTGCATTTTGTACATGGAAACATCCATTACAAGAGGTTTTCCCTAAAGAAGTAGCCTTTCCACTTCATAATAGAGAACAGTGATAGAGCAAGGGACAGTGTACCCGTTTGTTATCTTCAAGGCACACATTTAGTGACCTATCAGTTAAAACCTCACCTCCCAACCACCACCATCCTCTGTCCCCTAATAGTAGCACTGATGGGAATCAAGGATTTAATATGTGAGCCTGTGAGGGACACTTTCTATTTGCAACACTGCATTCTCATTTCTCATGGATTGGTATTACCCAAAGAGATACAGGAAAGACAAGCTCATGGTTTCAGATGTATTTAGAAGTGAGAAATTTTCCATGAATGAATTGAGCCTGTTGCCTTAAGAAATGCAACTGAAAGTTGCCAATAACAGTTCAGATTTTTTTAAGGGAGTGTGAGAATTTTCTTTTTGAAACCTTGTCACTGTTGTGCTGAGCCTGGCAATGTCCCAGGAATGAAAGATGTTCCTCATGACATCAGTGGTGTTATTGACAGATGTGGCTTTTGATACTGTATAATGAAATATTTCCACATTTGCAGTATCTGAATTTCTCGGCACACCAAGGTCTTCCAAATGGCCAGTGAATGCATGCTCCAAATGACACAAGTGCATGTAATGGCGGTGAGCACATGTTCCACATGACCATTAAGTATATGCTATTCCTGGACAAAAGGATCCATTCAGCATGAAAGTAGCATGATTCGTTTTAAGGGTATGGAAATTCACTGGTGAAGGCCTCAGATTCTACAGCTTAACTCACCATCATGAAATTGCACTTTGTGCTGTTTTGATGTGTTGGCAAAGTGTGGCAAAGCGGAGTATCCCTGATAGCCCAGGAAGACCAGGGATATGTCTTCTTCTAAAATGTTTTTAGATCTGACACTATAAAGCAATACATCATGACCAACAGAATGCAGAGTAGATATGAAAATCCAGCATCTATCAAGCACTTTAAAAATTTGTAAAAGTGTCCTCTTCATGAGTTACTTTTGATAAACCTTTATACTATACATTAGTCAGTTCTAGCTTCAAAAATGATAAATATCACTTCATGTAACCCATCTATTTAAATAAACTCTTTGAAGCATTTTTAATTTTAAAACCTCTTCTGGGATGCTGAGACTCAACCTTTTGACATCTGCTTGGTTAATAAGCTTTCTTCCCCTCTAGGGCAGGGTCTTACTACCTGGCCTAGGCTGGCTTCCTCTAGTCCTAGCCATCGAGTGTTAGAGTTTCAGATATGCTCAGTTTTAGACAAGTTAACCTAAAATTCTGTGTATATGACAGGAAAGTTGTCCTTAAATGAAATGACAGAGGGTGGTTGCCAGAGCAAGGAAGACAGTTGCTGATGATTTTTTAAAAAAATTTTTTTTGTCTCCCCAACCCCATTTTGGGAAGTTACCTGAGGGTCTCCTCCATGCTACACCAGGGCTCTACTATTGATTCCTTGGCTCTTGAGACAAGATCATTTTTATGCATGTTAGACTGGCCTTGAAGTGGAAATCTTCATGTCTCCCAGTGCTGGGTTTGCAAATATGCCACCATGACTGCTTACCTGGTTGGGTGAATGTTAAGAATAAATACAACTTGCGTGCATTTATATGTTTATTTCCCCCATGGAACGTACCCAATAGAGTAATTTGTAGAAGGTTCCAGCTGAATTGTACCTCATTCATAGACTGTGAAAATGATTGAGAAGTTAGTAGCTAGTGCTTCTATTTAATGAACAAAATGGTGTGGCAAGTGTCATGCTTAGCCTCTGATGGTATGGGATATCTTACTTGTAAAATTCTTATTTCAGTTAAGTATACTTGTGCAGGAAGACATGTGGATATACTGGACCAGAATGAAAATTATTTATATGTCGTATCATAGGTTTTTCTTGAGCAGTTTAAAGCCTTGTAGGAGAGAACAGAGCTTTAACTGACTCTGCCCTGGAGTCTGACCTCTGGTATCTTCATTCACAGCAGAATGGCTCTTGTCCTCAAAGCCTTTCTTTGATTTCTTACACAATTGCTTCTTCATCTTTTTAGCTTCTCCACACTGAATACAGTTTAATACAACTTGGATTGCCTTGCAGCTCTTCTCTTTCCTTTTTGCTACCCACTGTTCCGTTCCCATCTGTCCATGTAGTGTGGTTTTTCCACTTTCTCAGACGCACCTTTTCTCAAGCACAATGTGTTCTGGGTTAATGAAATGATTTGAATATGCCCCTTCTTTCTGTGGAACTCATTTGTAGTCTATGATCTGAAATACCCCTTCTCTAGGGACTCATGCCCCTCCCCTTACCTGTTATCATTGAAGATTACCCTAGGCTACACAGTAGATTTTGGGGAAATACTAGCTCTTTTAGTGAGGTGTTCATAGTCATTACCTATTTATGTCAACAGCTGCCCTGTGGACTAAATGACCCAAGTCTTATATAATGTAAGAAAATGTGTGTAACCAAATCCAGTTCTGTAAATTGAAATATGAATAAAACACACTGTATGAGAATTGCAAAGAAGTAATAAAAATGAGACAAAGCTCTAACTCTATGTATCAAATCTCAGGGACTATGTAATTCCCAGGTAGAGCATGAGAACAAATAGTACTTAGGGTGAGTATTTCAATCTTGGCTGAAATTCAAAGGACTCTTCTTCCTGGGTACAGCCAACAGGAACATTTTCAGTGTGGTGAAAGTCTTTATCCAAGTGAGGACTATATTCAACAATACTGAGATTGCATTTCAAGGGTTAAATGTCATTCTTTTTCTCAAGCATATATTTTGAAATATCATCCTTTGTAGCCAAGTTCTGCACATCTACTCTTTTCAGCTTCGTTGCCGCAGTCCTGCTCATGAATTGCTCAGCCTCGAGAACTCTATGTCAATGTTTGGCCCTATACAAGGAGTTAGTGGTGAATCATCTGCAGGATGCATCATGTCTGTAGGATGATCATGTTGGCAACAAATGTAGAGCTATAGAAAAGAAGAACGCAAATTTTCCTTATGTCACACATGAAGTATTATTTATTGTTTTACTATCCGTTTTCCAAAAATTGGAGAATAAATAACAAGCCCAAAGCCCTACATCAGTCCAACATGCTGTCAAAATTTCCATCGTGGCCCAGTATGGAAGGAGAGGCTAGGAAGCCAGTATCCGTTCATGGAAAAGTCAGTAGTATTATTGTTATTTTTTTTAAAAGGTACTCTAAAAGATAAAGTCTAAGAAGACTGAAACACTACATTGATAATTTGTATGGCTGTACTATAAGCATAGCTAGGCCCAATTTATTATGATAGTTTTCATGCCTATTTATCATTTCCTGCCATAGAAGTCTAGAAAATTATACATATAATACAAAGATTTGGTTTCATATGACTTTCTGACCTTTAACCGTACAGATTTTCTAGAAAGAACATTAGTCAATGTTAGCATCAATGGATAAAACTGGGTTTGGTGGTATATACTGATAATCTCAACATTTGGGAGCTGAGGCAGAAGGACGGCAAGTTCACAGTTAGCCTATATAATACAAGATCATGTCATTAAAAAGCAAAAAGAAGCAAGAACAACAAAGAAACCCAGTCATGACAATAAATGGGGCCCAGCAGCACCACTCTGTTCAAGTCCCCTCATCTTTCTACAGTCCATTCATATCTTGTCTTGTCCTGCAGCTGCCTGCTGTGGGCCATTTCCCCTAAGGAAAATGAGTGTAACCATATTTTCAATGTCCCAAATGCCCACCCTATCTACTCCTTTGATAATATAAGCGAGGTTGATGACCTGCCTCCCGAGAACTCTGTCTATAGAGATATTCAGTAATTAATCAGCAGAAAAAATCCTGATGACTATCTGAACTAACAGACCCCAGATGATTACCACACATGAAGCCAGTTGAGGCTCTCAGTATAAAGTACACATGCTACAGCCCTGCTCTGAGCATCCAGAACAGGGAGAGCAAGTCAGCTGCAGTCTGGGAGGCACAAGGATGAGACCAGTTTCTGGAGAGGCCAGACTGGAGGACCACCATGAGATGACTGGTTAAGTGCTTGTGCCTCACTGATGCTTACGTGAGAATTTTCTAGAGCAGTTTCCCTTCTGTCCTTGTCACCAGTATGAACTTTACAGCTTATATAATGTCACTTCTTCATAGAACAATTTGAATAGAGAACCTACTCGCTAAATATCACAATGAAAAAGACTTATATCCTAAAAGGGAAAAGGGAAAGGGAAACCAAATCCAAGCCACCCCATCACTGTGTTGCCTGTTAACCCTGACTCACTGTGGTGTGGAGGACAGTCATTTCTCTCACATTGTAGTTTTCAGGATACAGAATGGTAAGCATGCTCATATTTGAAAGAGTGGACTCCTCTTTGCAGTAAGAGGAGAACTGCCCCCCTTCCCTGTAAGAGATGCACCTGAATCTGGGCTTCCTGGTAAGTTGTACAGTGAGGTAGACTGGGTTTCATATGGTCATTTAGAATTTTTGAGACATGAAAGTTTAAAGCAACAGACATCTCTACATATCCAAAGCAAACCATTTTCATACATGTGAATAATATAGCTCTGGTCAGTTGTTCAACCAGTTGCAAGCTCCCTGATTAGACCCCAGTATGTTACTTACATACAAACTTCACAACTGGAAGATGACATTGCTTTTATAAAAGACATCACAGTCAGACAAAGATTGACTTCAAATCCTTCTCAGGAATGCAATGATATATTACATATACTGTACAGGGAGATATGACTGAACTTGTAAGTGTGTAAATGTAATGGAAGCCTACCCACCCGTGTAAGAAAAATAATCTATATTTGGCATTTGCTATAGTGTGTGAGTCACTCACCATTGATATGTTTGGCAGAAACTCAAAAACAGGAAGGAGAGTTGCATTAAATAAGAGGTAGGAAAAGAATCAGGGAGAGGTGGAAGGATGGAGGGGCAGATGGATGAATAGGCAGAGGGACGGAGGGACAGAGGGACAGAGGGACAGAGGGACAGAGGGACAGAGGGAGGGACTAAGGGAGAGATTGAATTAGAAACTTCAAGTGTGTTCTTTCCTTATGACTGGTGAGTGTTGGCATGGGGAAGTATCTCTTGTAGTTCATTAGTTGAAAGCAGGAGTAGAACTCAGGAAGTCCAGAAATCACTGCCCAGACCTTGACCCTCTGATCTCCTTTTCTGTAGATCTTACAGTGTGTCTTCTGGGTTGTGATGTGACTGTACGTGTTGTGAGTCAATGTCTTATAGTCCTTTCCTTGATTCTGTGTACTTAATCTTTTATCATATGTCTTAGAAGTTTCAGATCATAGGGATGATAAAAGAAATGTTTATTCTTCAGAAGCTTCCAATAAATATGACAGAAGGAATTGTACAAACACATAGACATCGGTAATGTAATTCAAGATGTATCATAGAAAGAGCATAAGGAAGTTCTGAGTAGTGAACTCTTGAAAATGGCATCATTTCAGCATCTGCCCCAGGGCAGTGGTATGGCAGGGGCATGGCTGTTCAACACACATGCTATCAAGGAAGCAGAATCCTCTGTGTGTAACAAAGGAAGAAAGCCCTCCCCCTAAAAAAGGTCCAATTACTCTCCTAAAGCTACTCAGCAAATGACAGGTTGGCATTAGTTTCAGGTTCTAGAATTTGAGAAAGGCAGCATATGTTCCGTTTCACTTCAGCCTTGATCCACCAGGGTACCAAGACGTTAAGAGAGTGAATGCAAATTTAAAAGCAGATTCAGTCCTTTAATTCTTGAAGACAAAAACTACCCTGTTGTAGAGCATCAAAAGCTATCCTTGACTGTTGGAGATACAGGCATTGTTGACACCATGGCAGACATTTTAGACAGTACATGAGTCTCATATCAAAAGGGAAATGATCTAAATAATCCAACAGCTCTGCCATGACTTTCTGATGGCCACATTCTACCCATAAGGCTGCCCAGGAGCACTTTGGTTTCTGGTGACTCTTTGAGGATATCATGAAGCAGGCACCAGGAACTCTTGATCTCCGTGGCACTCATGGAGATAAACTTTGAGGACATAAATAAGCTGGCTATTAGATCAAAAGCTGTGCATTTGCCTGTTAAGTGTGGACAAACTTCATGATGGATTTAATATAAATTAGTTTAGATCCATTCCTAATTTGCCTCTTGAGAGGAGAGCCAAATGTATGGTATTAGGGGAGTATGGAACAGAAAGCTTTCTTTCTCAGACGGATCATTGAGATGGGAGGATTTTTCCAAAGCCCCTTTCTGTCTTTCTAGCTATTAAAAAAAAATTGAATCAGAAAAGTCGACTGAAATTTTCTCTGCTTTCAAGGCTACTGTTCAGTGGGCTGGAACAATCAATACTGCTGTCTAGATGCTTCTGACGAAGTAAGATCCACTTTAACTCCATAGCACCTTGAATTGGCAGGACCACAGGAGGATCAAGGCTGGAGTGTTCAAGAGGCTGGAACGATCAATACGGCCATCCAGATGCTTCTGAAAGAGAAGATCCACTTCAACTCCGTAGCCACTTGAATTGGCAGGACCAGTGAGAGGATCATTAAAGTGGAAAAGCCTCTTTGCTTGTCTAGGATTTACTCTCTGATCTCTAAAGAATTCTAGGAATTGGAAATTTCAAAATCAATATATAAAATAAGTAAACCAGAAGTGTTGCCCAGAGGAAAAAAGTCAGAGTCCACATCAACAGAAACCCATCTCAATCCTTGGCAAAGTATGCCACCTAAGATAAATTATCAAATTGTCTCGTGCAGGCAGCCATGTATCACTGAATAGCAGAAACCACATCTTAGGCCATTTCACTGTGTGAGACACCAGAGGGTATAGTCTTCCCTGCACCTCAACTACAAACAGCTAGTGCCTGCTGCTGCTCGGCCCAGGACACAAAAATGTATGAGGTTAAATAAAGATCGTTGTGTACATAGCAAAAAAAAAAAATGTAATTTTAAGACAGGGGAAGAAAGGTATGAGATGTTTGAGGCACATAATGCCAAATGACTTTGAAGTAAGCATTTATTTACCTAGTATAGGACATACACTTTTGTAAAATTATTTTTTGAGGTTATAATATAACTAGATCATTTCATTTGTTTTTTTTCCTCCCTCTAAGCTCCCCCCATGTTTCACTTTAATGCTAAATAAATAGTATAGTGAACATAGAACCAGTTACCATTAACTGAGGTTATCAAATACTCCCTGGGTTGGAACTGTGCTACGTACTTTATAGAGTTGGAAGCTCGCTTATTTTGTTCATACCAGTGTCATCACAAACATGAGTTGGGCACACAAATGCACTATGCTGCCTTCCCATGTCCTTGTGGGCAATCTGATATAATAATGGCTATATCATTACCTGGTTACAGGAGAGCATGGTCATACATGCATTCGGTCATTAACCAGTATGTCCTTATGTGACTCATGGCGATATCTGTTAGGATGTACACCAGGAATGGGCCTTCTTCAGGGGCATGTTAACATTTTGTCCTCTCTAAGGGCCACTGCTTTGCCTTCGGGTTATAATGCCTTCCTACTGTTTGCCTTTGAAAATGAAATTCAGCTGGGTGTGTGGTGCTTATCTATAATCCAAGGGCTCAGGAGATGGAGAGCAGATCAAAAGGTCACTGCACTCTAAGCCACACAGCAAGATCTCATTTAGCACAATAGTGGTGGTCTAGGGCTACTGCATCAAGAAAGGGGTCTTATCTAGCATAGCCAAAGATCCAAGGCCCTGCATCTTGATAACAATATGGTCCCTCCAGCACCATGATAACAATAACAACATCAATAGTGATTACAATAAAAATAAGATTAGAGAATTAACCATCCTCCCCTAGAGATTGAATTATAAGACCCTAGAAACGGGTTTTCTACCTATTTTTATTTATTTATTGGTGTTTTTGGAATATGAAGAGCAACTCAGAGCTTTAAAAAAGGTAGAGTTAGGTCCTAAGGCACCGATGACACAACTTTAGTTTTAACCACTGGCTACAAATTTGTCCTTGTTCATTCTGGGGATAAAGGAGGCCCTTTAAATGTGGGATATTCTATTTCCCTGCTATGGGTTTCAGTGTGGGACGGAACAGGAAGTGAGCAAGCACATTGCCGTCTCGTAGAAGTGAAGAGGGGTTGGAAAGAGGGAGAATACTGATTCCACAGGCATCAGAATAAGTATGACTGCTGTCCAAGGGTCAGAAGTGAACCCAGTTTTCAGACGTATTTGATCAGGTACACAGTCAGACATTTTACATCCAGAGTGGATTGCTCTTGGAGCAGGGAATCATGAATGTCCCCAGCATTATTTGCTAACATTTGTGAGTAGCAAATTCATAAATGGCTACAAGGAGAAGCTGGGATTTAAAGAACTGAGTCATAAAATCTCTATGTCCCAAAGTGCAGACACCCACTCTCTTCTGTGGGAGTGGGCACCCTGAGTGTTTCCATCTTTCCTGAGAATGTTCTCAGGGGCACACTAAGCCAGGAACCTTGACATCTTTTATTTAGTCATTTCTACCAAAATCTTAGGATATGCTCTACACTTCCTTTCAGTAGATTCAGTGGCTGTTTTCTAAATATTTATTGATGGTATTATCTTTAGGGTATGACTAGTCTATATTTGCTAAACCCTGCTGGCAGGATGAGTTTGAAATTGATCCCAGATGCTAAAATAGGAAGAGGAAGAAGAATGCACCTCAGAGTGAACCATTGGCATGTAGAAAATAATTCCACAAGACAGGCCTGCAAGGGTCAGGAGTCCTGTTCCCCCTTCCCAGAGAACGTTGACTTGCTAAGACTATTGACTTTGTTTCCTAGGGTTAGAAGAGATGTAAGCAATAGAAAGGGAGACTGCAAATGATTTATCCCACTCTCTTGGTGAGTCCATGATGCATTAAAGAAAAAAAAGGGGGGGGCTTTACTTTTGGAGTAGTTTAAGCCAAAAGCTAGCCCAGCTTTTAATTCTGAACTTCTGATCTCTGTCTTCTGTCTGTCTATGTTCTCTGTCCCTAGCACAGGGCTTTGCTCCATATTTATTGAACATCACAGAAAACATGGTGTTGGAAAGAAATGGGGAACTTGTTGTCTTAATCACTTTTATGATAGGCTACAAATGAAGAAATTATATTACTGACCCACTGACCCAGAACTGTGCTCAGAACTCACACAGATATTATTAACCTGTATGTATATGTTTCTTCCAACATTTATGGCGGGCACTTGTTTTCTTTCAGGTTGCTTTCAAACTATTGGCTATTTTTAGCAAATGATTGTATCAGCCAGCACGTGTGTGCATTTGGACACACACACACATTACACACACACATTACACACACATTACACACACACACATTACACACACACACATTACACACACACACACACACATTCTGCATCAGGCCATGGAATTATATATAATTTGAGATGAATGCTATTTTCTTAGCTTAAGTTATAAAAATTGATTGGAGGAGAAATTCACGGCATTATAAGATTGGTTCCCTTGTCTTCTTAAAGGCAGGCTGTACTTAAACAGGTGAGACACACAGTTAGAAAACATATTAAGTGTACAGTAGGGAACAGACAGAGTACATAGTTTAAAATGGCCTCGAGCATATTGTTGCAAGGTCTGTCAAATGTTCAGTATCTGAAGTCAAGAGAGATGTTCAAGAAATGCTTTTATGACATTAAATGTTAAAAGTTTTTCTTTTTTTAAATTTCTATCCATCAGTTAGGTTACAAAAGGTCCTGGCAACTGCCACGAATGTTTATCCAAAGTGGAACAGGTAGGCAATGATACTGAACTTCAAAATATGTGACAACAGATGTTTGAATAACAGGATGAAGGTTTTCATTTTAATCCTATTAAAATGGGAATTCTTTAATAATGAAACAGGAGATATCCCTGATTATACAGGTGACATTTTTGTATATTCATGTTAGAATAAGGCAAAAGTCTAGAATTTGTGGTGTATACCTATAATCCCAGCATTTGAGAGGAGGCAAGGAGATTGCATTTTCTTTTTTTTAAATATTTATTTATTTATTTGTTATATATGAATACACTGTAGCTGTCTTCAGATACTCCAGAAGAGAGCATCAGATTTTGTTACAGATGGTTGTAAACCACCATGTGGTTGCTGGGATTTGAACTCAGGACCTTTGGAAGAGCAGTCGGCGCTCTTAACCGCTGAGCCATCTCATTTTCAAAGCCAAGCTGTGAGACACAGGTCTCTGTAATAAGCAAACAAATGGCCAAGCAAAACACCCAACCCACCCCATGAAATAGCATGAAAGAACAAACCAAAAAGATAGAAACAAACACACAAATACAAGAAAACAAATCAGACATTCAAACAGGATAGAGGCTTATAAAGTAAAGTTAGATGCCTTCCATCATTACGTTCTTTGCCTCAGAGAGCAAAGGGCACACAAAGCATGCAGGCATTAAACATAAAGGGAGTGTCTCATATGTATGGGGGGTGGTGGTCACGGGAAAAGAGGACAGCATTTGCTGTGAGAGAAAGGAACGGGCAAGACTTAATAAGACATTAATATTTGACAGGAACTGGGGAGTATAATTGGTTTTCTACAGGCACAGATGGGAATAAGAGGGACCCTGCAGAGAGCACAGGGGTGAGGTGAGGCCTGAGCCATTGGCAAGTGTACACAGCACCAGGTACATACAGGTTGATGTAGAAACGTGAAAGGACAGTATGACAACTTTGGATTACCCTAAGGAGAAATCTGAACAGTCACGTACATTCACAGTCCATGAGATTGCCTGTTCTCTGAAAGGTGTGTGTGTGTGTAAGTGTGTATTCTCATGTTTATGTTTGTTCAGGGATAGATGCAAGTGTCTGTATATGCATGTGGATGCTAGGGTTCAATCTTAGCTGTCATTCCTCAGTAGCTGCCCACCTTCCTTTTTTGAGACATGTGATTCACTTCATTAGGACTTGTTGATTATGGTAGGCTTACCAGCCAGTCAGCCTTAAGAATCTTCCTGTTTCTGTCTCCCCGGTCCTGGGATTGCAAGTTTCCCTGGTCTGAACCCAGCTTCTTATATTTGTACAACAAAGACACAATTTACTGAATGGAGTACCTTCCTAGCAACTGCAGTGAAAGTTTGTTTATTTGTTTTTAATTAGTTTCTCCCCATGTGTCAGTATGTTCATAGTGCACATGAGTGCAGGTGCCCTTAGAGCTCTGGAGCTGGTGTCACAGGTGGCTGTGAGTCCTGGGAACTGAATTCTGGCCCTCTGCAGGGGAACAAACCCTACACCACTGAGCTGACTCTCCTGCCCCTCTGTGAAAGTTTTAAATAAATGATGAACTACCAACCTTGTTTCTGATTTAAATCCTGGATTTGTCAACAGATCAGCATATGTACAAACTGGGAACGGAACCCATTTAAAAGACAACTTTGAGCAAGCTATTTGAGAGAGGCTGACAGCATTAAAAAGACAATGTTAAAACAAATTTGAAGACAGCTGGCAGTTTAAAAACTGCTGATTCTAAAATCAGGCAGCACCTCATTCTATAAACCAGGATGAGTTAAGAATGGGAGGGGAGGCGGGTGTTGTATGCAGGAAAGGGCTGAAGAAGGTAGAAAGAAGAAACTGACCAAAACCAGACCCATCATTTCAAATTCAATCTTCTTATAAAGGTGACAACTGTGGGGTTTTCATAGCCAAGCTTCCCCTCTAGTTGGTCTGATTACAGTTTTGTTATCTTCTTCTCTGTCTCTTGATGTCCTGTAAAGTCACATGATACAGTGCTGGCTTAGTGCTGTGTCACTGCAGCAAGTGGTTCTGTTTGGCCTCAGTCTCTTAGAGCTGGTGCAGGAAACAGCAGCACCTCCTCTCAGCTTCCTGAGCAGTAGGGCAGGGTGTGGCCTTAGGTCACCAAGGACTCCTTTCAGAGAGATTTGAAAATCTACCAGTTTGTCCAGTAGACTCACTCATTTCCACCTTGAGGACAGAGAGAGTCTTAGACCCAAGCACTTCAGTGTTCTATGTCTTCTTTGTCACCATCCTTTCTCGGTCCTCCAACCCTCTGGCTTCATTGGCTTAGCTCTGTTTACCATGAAGTTTTCCTAGTATTTTCCCAATGACTCTCCTACTTGAACTCAGACTTGAAGGCTACTAAAATGACACCTCATAGGAGCAAGATAATTTTGAAAACTATAACAAGTATACTATGGACAAGGATTTTGGGTAATTGACCAGGGAGTGCCTGGCCTACCTCGCTCTTCTGCTTTTAGAGCTAGAAGCTTCTTGTGTGCTTTTACGTTTGGCCAAAGCACATCTGTATTTCAATTCTTGTTATTGCTTTGTTTTTGACTTTCATTATTAAGCATCTCCCTTCAGCCTTCTGTCTCCTAGACTGCCTGCTTTGTCGACTTTCTGGTCTAAGCATCTCCCTTTCTGGATTCTTTTCACACTGAACACAACAATGAAGGACACTACACTTCACTCCATCAAGCCTCCCTCCCCATTCCACCATCCTTCGGGCTTATGTGTCAGAATTTTTGCCTCAAATTCAAGTTTGGGAATAACTAGGAAAAGCAAAACACACATTAAAAACGATTTCTTTTATAAAAAGGTCAAATATTTAATCTTTAAAATTAGCTACAGTTTTTGGAAATTTAAAAAAAAAAAAAAAGGTCAGTGAATGATCTAGCCCAGATTTCCTTACATAGCTCCTACTGGTTTATACTCACGGGTGTTATGAATGAGGAAAGCAGCAACCTCTATACATGAAATGAGCTGCAGTGTGGTAGAAAATAATCCATTACAGTCTTAATTGAGTTACTGCAGCAAAAAACCAGTTTGTGTTGCAAATCTTAATCTCATTATTATTTAACTCTCATTAGAAGCTGGCTCTGCTCGCTCTGCTCAGCATTGCTCACCTCGGAAGAGTACATCATTTTTCCCCCCACAGAAAAGCTTTCTGAAAGAAAAAGAATTACGCAGGCAGATTTAAATTTCAGCATACCTGCCTCCACCTAATTGCCTAAGGAATCTAGGAAGCTCTTTGGCAATCATTTCTCCCATTTTTTCCACAGCTAGTACTTAAAATGACGTTGCCCATGACAGATGTGCACATGAGAAACACCCATTCAAGGTGTTCATCGGAGCTCTTATTAAGTCTCCAAGTGTCTGCACTTAATGATGGGTTACAATACAAGGTTGGAAAACTTCCTTTGGAATTTTGATTATTTCTCATTCAGAACCAGGGCAGTACAGTGTGTTTCAGCTCAACTTTGGTGCTTTTCTGGCAGTCAGTGTGTCTCGGAGAGTGATTGGGGCCAATGAAATCGATGATAACATTATTGTACAAACCTTTCTGGTAAATGTAGCTACATGGTTAATTTAATCGAGTTCCCATGGGTTTTGAGAACACTGGAGCGCTAGGAAGAATGTTGGGACCTGTCTGGGGCCTCTCTTCAATCATTTGAAGCTCTTTAAAGATGGGTCTTCACAATGTGCTTTTCTGTTGATAGCCTCCAAGTGTGTGGGCTGAGACTGTTTAGCCTGACTGGTGTGTGAATATCATCCCAAGTATGAATCTGTTGTGTAGGCTATTCCAGAAGAAAAGGTCATTATGGGTTCCTGTGAAAAGAGCCTGTGTGGACATTCAACAGAACCTTTTATCTTGAGACCCTACACATGTCTGTGAACTGGAGTCATACCTACAAGCAGACAATCTCAGACCCAGCCACCAATTTAAGGTGACACACTCAAGGAAGAAATTCTTCTAATAATTGAGAGATCCTTGTGTTATGTGGCACTGAAAGACAAGGAAAGTTTTAGATTATGGACAGGGCACAGAGGATCATTGTCCTACACGTTCTAAAGGAGCATTCCCTATAATACATATTAGGTAAGAAGAAAAAACTATTTCAAATACCTTATAACAATGTTTTGAATTAATTAAACTTTCCTCTTTACTTGGACCTGTCAGAAAATTTAAAGATGTATTTTAACAATGATTTGTGTCTTTGTCTTTTTTGTTTGTTTTTGTTTTTTCTAAAATTGAACCTCTATCATTGACCAGACAATCTACTATATTAGCATTACAAAAATGAATGCGATAAGATTCATTTTCTCAATACGTTCCCATGTAAGGGAAAAACTAGGTTTTCCCAGAGTTCAAGTGTGAATTATTTGAGAACACAAACTTGAAAGTGTTTTCAATGCACTGAGCCATATGTCTCGTCAAGGATACATTGCAAAAAGACCATTGCTCAACTTTCGTCAAACAATGAGTTAGCTTATGTAGGAGGAAGGGTTGGCTTTTTCAACACTGCTCTATTAGAGTCCTCGTTTTCATTCTAAAGAAGTTTAAGAAAGAAACTTATGGAAAACAAAACAAAACAAAAAGCCCAAGGGCAGCACTATCATCTTATCAGAAATGGATGTGGCCTCATTTCTTCTAAGTATACATTTTCATAGTTTACATGGTTCTCTAGTAGATATACAAATATCCTTTCTAATTTTTCTAATCAAATTCCTTATCTTTAAGGAACTAATACAAGCACCATCTACAAGAGACTTTCTTTGCTATCATTTCCCCAAACTATAATAGAGTAACTACACGCAACACTCATATTGTGCTAGGTAATATCAGTAGCCTGAAGGTGGTATAAAATATGCAGAATGATAGTCAAATATAGCTACAAAGATAGTGCCATTTTATCAGAGGGATGTGAGAGTCTGTGGCTTTGAATGTGTCTGACAAGTGCTAGAGTCAATTGCTTAAAGATAGCAACAGTTGCTGGTCCCACGGCTGGGCTGCTGAGGAGCCCTCTGCACACGTGAAATTCCCCAGTTCGAATCCTGGTGAAGGCTTTTGGCCACATGGTGACCACATTCTTTCTTGGAGCTGGTAAGATGGCTTAGTGGGTAAGAGCACTGACTTCTCTTCCAAAGGTTCTGAGTTCAAATCCCAGCAACCACATGGTGGCTCGCAACTACCTATAATGTGATCTGACACCTTCTTCTAGTGTGTCTGAAGTCAGCTACAGTGTACTTATGTATATAACAAAATAAATCTTTAAAAAAAAGATAGCAAAAACACTGTGTGAGTTGTGTGTATGTGTGCGTGCTCACATGAGTGCGCACGCAGGAACACAATGTATTTATGGATACATATGCACACACATACATGAACCACATGCACACATCATGGAATGTGTGCATGTTTTCCCCCTTTGGTCTTAAACTAAATTTTCCAGAGACTTTTAATCCTTGTGAGAATTATTTCTACAATCTTTTATTTCTCCTCCTATTCCTATTCCTTTCCAATATTAATTGGTTTGCCTGGGTTTAGCATTTTTTTTTATACCCACCTGCTTTTTCTAGTATTCCTAAGGCAGATAATTAATCTTATGTTAAAGAGTAACAGAAGATTCACACATCCCAAGATAGAAGTTGGAGGATAGGCTCTAAAAGGCAGCTTTTGTACCTCACTGTAGGGTTTAGGAACCAGGTTGTTGTCTTTTTCTCTGTGTTTGATTTTGGCCTTTGTTGCTTTTGAATTCTTTGTTCATTTATGCCAATGTAATCATACTAATGTTTATGGATAAATCATATCAAAACAAACACTGAATCAGGTAAATGTCTTGCCATATTTGTATTCTCAGTTTAGAGCAAAAATTCTAGTTTCACATTATAGTTAAAATTTTTCCATTATAAAAATTATGGTTGGAGCATTAGAGCATTCAAGCAGTAGAGACAGAGGCCCTTATAGTGGACTATATAGCAAGACCCCAAATCAGGAAAAAAATAAGAAAGAAATGGCGGCTCAGAAAAAAAAATCACAGATTGTGAGATGAAACAACAGGTCACTTTAAATTTTCATGCTCCTAACCTTGCTCCAGAGTGCCCCTCCGCACAGAGGTGACTTCAGAGAAAAAGTGCCTCTACTCATTGCTAAGTACTGCATTAATCAGTGCCACACTCCTGGGTGACCACAGGGGATGCATAGGGGGTTCTGCGGCTGTCTCATCCGCCCGGTTTAAGCCTTTAAGCAGATAATACAAGGGCTTAAAGGCTGATATGAGGTAGGCGAAGCAGCTTATTCTTCATTTCTGAACATTCTGTCAGGTGAATCAAGGGCAAACAGCAGCTAAAGAGTCAGATAGAATATCTATTTCCTGCTTCTATACTTAGATGTCTTCATTACTGAAGTGGAGGACTTGATTAGTGTTAGGGGTTTTGGAGGCCTGATAATCAAAATTTCTTCCACTTCTACTTGAGTTGAACACATCAATTGAAGAAAAGGGAATAGACAAGGGTGAGAGAATAACCTTAATGCCACTTATTTGTGCACCCATATATCCCTGAAGTCCACTTCTTTGAGCACACTTGATAACTCATTTGAGAGTGCCTCCCTGGAGGAAGCCTGTGTGTAGACTTCTAGCCACAAGAAAAGGATGGACCCTGGGGGCTTGCTTCTCATTCTATAGCCATACCTGACTAGCTGATGTGCCTATAAGCCTGGTTCCCCTGGAGTTAGTGCCAGGACATGAGCAGGCAGCAGGACATAGCAAATGATGTCTGCATATGCCAAGAAACCTGAACCCAGAGAAGAGACATTCCTGAGTCTCAAGTATATAAAATATTTCAAGTCCATTGCTTATTGCCCAGTCTGCTAGTCAGGCATTATGTATGTCGTATCATTTAACTTTCAAATATTTTACTCCACAGCAGTCCTGACATCAGGCCCCATACAGATTATAAAGAATTGATTCTAAGCATTGTTCTCACTATTTTATGGAAGAGTAGAGTGAGCCTTAGTGAAATTATTTAACCTGCTCAAAGTATGGAAATTATAATTGTTAAGAAGCAAATCCAGATTTACCTTACATGAAAGCCTGTTCTTCCCACCCAGGTATTTTGCATATTAAGAAATCTGATGACATTCATACAAGCAAATTAGATTTTTTTTTTTTAGTTGAAAATCACTCTGAAACTATGAGGTGGGAATTAGGTGACTCATTGATATAAAGTATAGAATATGATTTAAAAAAACAAAATAACTTTTTACTTTGAAACCATTTTAGACTTACAGAAAAGATGGGAAAATGACACAGAGATTTATTTCCCAGGGGGTCACTCCTTGACTTCCCATACTGTGAACATCTTACATAACCATGGCATAATTATGGAGGTGGGAAATTGATCCTGGTGCAGAGCTAACAAAACCTCAAGCTTTATTCAATTTCACCATTGGTTCACTGTTGTCTGTGACACGTTTTTAGGGCAGGGATGCTTGTCTATAGGTTTTCATTTCCCAGCGCCTGATGGTGAGTGTGATTGAGGGCTGGTAACGGCTGCCTGATTATAGAATGGGTAAATGAATGAATGGGCTTTAAGTCCCACACTACAGCTTGGGGATTCTTGTGTGGATTTAAGTCACAGAGGTGGGAAGCACAGAAGGACGTCAGAGGCTTTGATTTGAATGGTTCCTGTAGAACTAAATCCCACCTTAGACTTGGTGAGGAGGAGACTTTTAGAATTAGGAAAATATTTTAACAACACCAGGGAGGGTGTTCCAACAAGATGAAAGAAAAAGATCACAGCACAATCTGCCACTGGGCAGTCTCTGGTAGAATGTTCATCACCATCATCATCATCTCTCTCTCTCTCTCTCTCTCTCTCTCTCTCTCTCTCTCTCTCTCTCTCTCTCTCACACACACACACACACACACACACACACACACACACACACACATACACACACACAGAGAGAGACACATATGGGTGTGTTTGTGTGTCTGTGGTTCTTCTTACACTGGCAAGAAAAGAAACCAGCAGTTTCCAGTCTGTTCAGTTTTTCATCCCAGGTTGAATGCAACTGCTAACTAAATCTGTAAAAGTTCCCACTTTAAAGGGAGCTCCACGCAGGGCATTTTAGGCTTCCCTCTCTTTTGGATTGAGTTCAGTTGTGATACTGTGAATTTGCCAACAGTGCTTTCTGACCAAACACTATTTATTACAACTTTGTAAGCAGAAGAGTGTGTAACCTGGACAAAGGCAGTAGTCAAAGCACAAAATCCTTATCAATAGTTTGATGCATCTCAACTAGCCTGTCCCACCACTTGCTACTCCTTTTTACTTCTTATTAGCCACACTTAAAAATATTAATGTAACAAATTCTAGAGAGGCAATAATATAGAATTATTCTTTATTAGACAAAGCCAGTGTTCCAAAAATATATGAAATAGCAATTTTCTTTAAAAGTGTAACCAACATTCTAAAGGTTTTCTTTATTTTATCTTTTAGATGGAAGATGTCATAGCACGTATGCAAGACGAGAAAAACGGAATTCCCATCCGTACGGTCAAAAGCTTCCTTTCCAAGATCCCCAGTGTCTTCTCTGGTAAGTGGCCATCCGACACAGCTGTGTTTCCTTCCACATGTGTCACATCACTGGTTTTTAAACCTCATCATGGTGGTAAGCCTCTGGAAATGAGTGGAAGACATGGCATGTACCAAGAGTTCTAGCCCAACATGGAGTTACTTGGAAAGACAGAATGAACATATATGAAATAAGAGAAAAGATCAATATGAAAACAATTAATGATATGTAAAACTATGCCATGGACACTAAATGTGGAGGTTGAAAGAGTAAGAGACAATCCAGGAGAAGTCAGGAAAGGAGTCTAGAAGCACAGGCTACTCAGAATTGGCAAGATCTGGGTCACTTCACCTGGAGGACATAGCCACATCAGCTGTGCCCGAGAGCTGAGAAATAACACAGAGCAAGCAGGCAACCATGCAGGAATGGTTGTGGCCATAATTCGGGTCTCTAAAAGCTAAGCACAGGATTCAGATTCTGACAAATAGGTATGAAAAAGAGCTTTAAATATTTTGCATATAATGTTATGGTGAGGGGCTTGGGGAGATGGCTGAGTCTTTAAAGGGCCTATCATACATGACTCAGGAGTCATTTTTGGCTCTATGTAACCCATGTCAAAAGTTGGACATGATGGGGAATACTAGCCTTGGTAAGGGAGGGATGAAATAGAGATGGGAAAATTCCTGAACCACATTGGCCAGCTAGTCTGGCTTAATAATGAGCTTCAAGTTCAGTAATAGACTCTGCTAAAGATGGAGAATAGTGAAAAAATGCTCCTGAGGGATAACATGGGAACTATACAAGCACATTCTCATGTATCTGCATGCACATGCATGTACATGCACATACTAAAAAAGAAATGCATGCTAAGATGTGTGGGTATGGCTCTTTTAGGAAACATCTGTAGACTAAGTCTTTAATACCTAGGGATTGAAGACAAGGAAATGTAAGAGATTGTAACTGGGCATGGAGGATAAGAGAGGACAAGATCATTTTTTGTCTTTATCTTTGTGGCTATGACCGAGAAGAAGAGATCCCTTTTCAGAAATAGGAGACCATGAGTACCATTTGAAATGGTATAAAACCAAAGGGAAAGAATGGACAATAACTAGCTAAAAATGTGTGCACCGACTCCATGAGCCTGTGACAGACCCAGTCGTGGAGGCCAGAGTAGAATGGGCATGACTCAGCCTGATTAGGAAAGAAGCAGTTGACCCCACATTTACCAAAGCCGGAGACGTAGCCATGATGACACAGAGATTCAGGCTTGAGTGTGTGTGTGTGTGTGCGGGGGGTGCATGGCAGGACCCTGTGCAAAAGCTGAGCATGCTTCCTCCTAAAGCAGGGTCAAGGGAAGGCCATGATCAGGAAGTCTGAACACTGGACAAGAACAAGACTGAACACTGAAGGGGCACCCAAGCCAGCCCTGGTTTGGGGTGTGATAGCTGTTAGTATCAGAGAGAAAAGAGGGGCCTCAGTCTTGTGAGAGTTCCCAAAGAGTGACATGTCCCTAGTAACACAGGGTGCTCCTTCCTTTCTTTTCATGTTTACTTCAATTGAGTGTCTTGTTCTTCCTTTCTACACCCGAAACTTGATGCTATCAACACTATCCCCATCAGTCTACGTCAGACTATTCTATTTATTAAGATGTATCTTTTCAATAGTTCAGAGAACTCCTTATGAAAATTATCTTAAACTGTTTCCTCTCCTTTATTCTCTTCCCCTTTTCCATTCTTTACCCATCCACTGTGTCACCCTTTCTTGCCTAATCCCATATAAAAACAAACCAGTAATGAATGCTTTTAGAATGTTGAACTTTTCTACAAAATTCTATTTTCATTATCTTGTAAACTAATCTTGCTAAACTTACAGCAGTCCTATATCCTTGCCTTTCTAGCCTTCTTACAATAATATTTTTAAGTTTGATTAACAGTAGATGGTGAAGATAACAAGAAGACACTGTGCACCTGGAACATAAAAAGACCCCAATAGGAATTTTGTGCTGGAATATTGCCTGTGTCTTAGTTTTACATTCTTTGTTTGTAAAATTTAGCCGTTTTACTCGGTTCTAAAATTACTGAGCAAGTTCCTCATATTTAGTAAATTCCTCCCTAACAAATTACTGGAAGACATCTTCACTGAGAGCATAGCTGTGTTAATGGAAAAGTGGGCTTGGATATAGAGCTTGGGAATACACCCTGTTGTAGAATTTGCTGATATAAAACAATAGCAATAGCAGTTAAACTAAGAAGATATGCAATATGATACGGAAGTCTTTGTGTTAAATTGAGACTGTGTTCCTTAGAAATGTTAAGGAGTTAAGGCCTCGGAGTTTAATTAGTTACTTTGTGATAAAATTGAAATGTCTAGAATTTGTTGGCTTCTCTCTAACAATTATTTCAATTTAGTGTAGCCTCAAGCTTTCTCTACTTTAATATTTTCAGTAACTTTTGATACTTCCTTTTCCCAGATCTTCACCATGGTCTCTTAATTTCATTGCCACATTGTTGCCCAACTCCTACTGCTGATTGCTGCCATCCCCTCCGTGCTTCTCCTTTCTCCCATGAGCCTTTCTCACATTAGTCTCACCAATGAAACAAGGCAGGTGTTGACTTCACCACCTTCAGTATTACTAGAAACAACTCTGGTGAAGGTCTGTGATAGGTTGAAAGGCTAGTGCTAAGATTATCAGGGACAGGAGGCTGTGCACATCAGGTACCATTCTGCAAATGACAGTCTCCATACCATTCACCCAACTTTTTCAGGTTAGCTACTCATCTTCTTAACAGTCATGAACATGAGAGAAGATCTTTACCCAGATGTGGGGTACCACACTGCAAGTGTCTTCCATAGGTGGTCTAACATTGTCTGGAAAATTATTAGAAATATAATATCTAGGACCAATGGCGACCAGTAAATTAGAACCTCAATTTTAACAGTGAAGTTTAAGAAGCATTTCTTCAGTGCCTCCTAGGTAGCTTGTTTACAAGTCTGGTCAGGGCTTAAGCACCGTATGCTTTCCTCAGATGTTGGGCAGTTTCCACTTTGCTTATGCAAACATTTTGATTATTTTTGCTCATCTTTTTTTCCTTTTCTTCTTCCTTTTTTTTTTTTTTTGGCCTGACATTAAGTCAGACAGTGTAGATCATCCAATGGCTTTTTGTTTATTTATTTCATATGAGGGATAAATGAGCGGTAGGGAAAGTAATGTAACTCATTGTGCTCACTACTCCAAGGCCAAGGATCTCAGCAACTCAAAGGATCAAGGATGTCAGCAGCTATGCACGGGGATGGCTACTGACCAGCTTCGTAAAGGAGAACCCATGTTTCAGAAGTAAAGTGGGTGCTGGAGATATGGCCATCCACCTAACACTTATGAGACCCTGTGGTCAAGCTCAAGAGCTGAAAAAAAAGTAAGTGTATGTCAAGTCATAGTCGCCATATTATGTAGCAACAACCGAAAAGGAAAAGAGATAGTTGCCAAAGAGGGAACTCAACACCTCTCCCTGCACCACCTGGGATTCATACCCAGAATGTATCCTATTACAACTACAAGGCACATCATAGAGATTGATTTATGTTTTGCTATCAATTGTGTTCTTTTAATCTCCAGATAAATATCTTTTATGTTTTATGGTTTTAAGACCAAAAATGGAAACTTTGGATAGGTCTTCCATGCTGGTCAATTTAGGAATTATCCTTGGATACATCCACTTAAAACATTGTCTTTGTCCTTCACTGATTTTTCAGTTGTTGTAGAAATAGTTCAGGCACCACGATAAATATGGCAGATATGGGTACCAACCATAGTGTGATGTATCAAGTTCCCGGGATTCTGATGTCCTTCTGAAACTGACAATGTGCAAGTATTGGTGGAGGACAAGTAGATAGATAGATAGATAGATAGATAGATAGATAGATAGATAGATAGATAGACAGATAAACAGACACATAGATAGATAGGAAGACAGATAGGTAGAAAGATAGATAGACAGGCAGATGGAAAGAAAGATAGATAGATAGTACATAATTATATCATGCAATTCAGGTATAAAGAGTTGACCTGGAGGTAGAATAATGGCCATTTGCAGAAAGGAGAGAAAGCCTATCTTCACACTGAGAACAATAAAACACACGGGGAAAGAGAAACAGAGAACATGAGGACAGGCATTCCTGGAAGCTTTGCAGCTCTTGCCCTAGTCCTTGGGGTCACAGACCTGTAGTTTCTGTGAGTACCTTTCTTCCCCATTTCATCCAAGCCTCCACCATGAGGCATCTACCTTTGTTTAACCATGTGTACTTCTTTTTCCTCTTTAAAGCTTTCCCAATACTAGGATTCTAATGACATACAACAGCAACCTTCTACTTTACACAATAGATACAACATTCTTATGGTTGCAGAATGATCGTAACAATGAGAAGAACAAAAAGTATTTTTTATAAAAGAGGGATTTCTCTGTCTGGAGTAAATGCTCATCTGCAATGTGGTAACCACAAATTGATTAGGATGACGAACCTGTAGGATTGCAGGATTCCAAACACACTGTAGACATTCTGATTTAAGACTGAGATTAATATTTTAATTGCACTAGAGAAATCTATCATACTAAATGTCTAGGTTGTATCAGAGACCAAAGTGTGTTCTTTTAGTATAAGTTTAAAAAGTCACTAATCCCATTATATCTATTACTTTGTATACTGATTGGGAAAAAAAAAACCCCAATAACATTTAAAATGTTAGTTTGGGGGAAAAGAATTACCCGAAGCCTTGCACTATCCAGGTTGATTTGACAAAATCCCTGGCTTACATGTCCATAAGTATGAAAGTATAGCGATCATGAGAATCATCTCTCATACTGCCATAGCCGCAGATATGAGTGATTATTTTACACTGTGGTGTACATAGGTGTATACTGATGCATATATGCCTTTTTAAATTGCTTGCTTGTCCATGTTAATTTTCTGAGGTAAAGTGTCTTCCCGAACCTGGAGATTCAAGTTCCAGCTGTGTTGGCTGACTGATAAGCGCCTAGAATCTGTCTGTCTCCATGTCTCTAACATGAGGGTGACGAGCCTTCCACTTCCATGGATATTTTCTATGGATTCCAGGGACCCAAATTAAGAGCCTCACGCTCATGCTACAAACCTTTTACACACCAAGCATCCTCTCAGCCTGTGTTTTATTGTCTTAATTTGGTGTGTGTGAGCACTGGATACGAATGTAGTAGAATGTTTAGGGGACACTTGAGACACTGAGATAGTACCTAAGAAATGACTTCTGGGTGTCCCTGAGGGATTTTTGCCTCAGATCCCCCCCAGGTCAAGTAAGGAAACCTATATCTGGATATAAATAGCCCATCACAATATAAAATGAAAAATAAAACTCAAATATTCCCAAGCAAGGTTTATTAAATGTTCATTCAAATTTGTACCATGGTATCTGCAAATTGGAAAAGATAACTGTAGAGTTGAAGTCATGCCTGTAGGTTTTATGGAGCATTTTCTTTAAATGAGTTTCATAAGTCATAGTTTGCATGGAAACCATTTCCCTAGAATTCATATCCTGTAACTTAGGGAGTTTATTCATTCACAGCTAAAATCTCCAGTGAGGCAATCCACGGCCCTGCTATCTGTCAAAAATGCTTTATATTAGAGTCTGAAAGTAAGTGCAATTGAGACCAACATCCCAAATAGAGCTCAAAGGTTTATTAATATTAGGGGAAATAAGCGATTTCACATTTTAAAAGTGTTTGTTTGTTCTAATAATATTTTACAGCCATGCTATTTTATCTTGGCTATATGCTATTTGAAAGAATCAAAATAGACAACATAGGCACTTTGTTGCTTAACAAGGCATTGAAATAGTATACTTTTGTGTTTTCTTCTTAGATCATATATTACATAATAAAATGATTGAGTATTATTTGAATGTAGATTTTTGGTTTATATAACCACGGATACCTTGAACGCTAAGGAACTAACAAGCTTATAATACACAATGGTCCTTAAATCCCAGTGAGAGGAATATTTGCTGTTTTAGTATTCTACTGTATCTACAGGTTTGAGTAAGTCTCTGAGGTCTATTCTGCTTGTTTACATGAGACTCAGTGTCACTGACTGAATGCCCATGTTGGCCTCATATTTACAATCTTCCTCCTTGCTGGGGTTATAGGAGTGCCACACCATGCCTGGATAAGATTTTCTTTGTTTTATTTTTACTGATGAATTTATCTTTATGTTGACTTTGGCATAAATATTACTTAGTAATTTATGAAATTGCTTCATATTTAGAAACTTTAAATATGGTAATTTATTTTTTACAATATTCAAAGTAATTATTGTTTGTTTCATAGAGAGTGATTTGGAGGGTCAGGAAGTTCAACCCCTTGGCTCACTTTTGTACAGCATGCTAATATTTAATCTACAGTGCCAATTTTGATAACCATTACTGTTCTGACCTCTGTCTTGAGTTTTCCTCAGTAAAAGCATATACTGTTTCAGCATATTAAAGACATAATGTTACTTGTAGGACTCTGGGTGCTACAGATGTTTCCATATATCCTTCAGTCTGCAGGTCCTCCAGATGGAAATCTTTTGCAGTGCTTATAAAAAGGGCCCTGGTCTTTGTTTCTTCTGTAGTTTGTCATGACTTTGAATAAATCTTTCTAGTTTCTCTAAAGTTTGGGGATTCCTTAAAGTTCTCTTTCATTATATGATAAATGTAAAATTCAGAGAATTAGAAGTTGGGAAAGAAAAGGTTGTGTAGAGCTAGCATATACAGAGACTAGAGTCCGCTCCCGCCCCCACGCTCACTGCCCTTGTGCAGACTATTGGAGAATAAATGAAACTCTTAGTGATGAGATTCTCCCTCTAATTCTTTTCTCAAGGCCACACCCTTAGTGCTCATGGCTTTAATTATGATTTGTGTTCTAAGACATTTGTATAATTCATACATTTTAAAATCTAATCTCCACTATTTCTACTTGAATATCTCAAAGAAGCCTCAAATGCAACATGTCCAAAAATGTGATTCATCACTGTATCTTAGCTTCTTCTCATTTCCCATCATTATAAAGATTATTACATGAAAAAAAAAACCTGTCATCCCCCTGACTTTTTCTATAGCCTCATCTTCTTCCATCTACTCTGCCAGCAGGTGTTATCAATGTCTTGTTCAGAGTAGCCATGAAGTGCTGTGTCTCATCTCCATTTATTCTAGTATTACTCTAGTGTGAAATATGTTCTTTGCTCAGAATAAAAGGTCTACCTTACATGCATCTTTCCTTTCTACACAGGGTCGTTACTCTGGTATTTTCAAATCTCAAACCTGGCAATTTGTTGTCTCTCTTACATTTTAAGATGAAGCCAAAGCCTCAACAAGGTGAAAGCGTTGTCTTCTTATCCATAAGACCAGCCAATGAAGACAAAGAAACGCATGCTAACAGGAGACAGGCCCATGATGTAGCTGGTGCATGTTTACAGCATGGTAGGATTTGTAGAGAAGAAATGTAAACTCTTAACGGTTAGACTTGGAGGAGGTTTAGATAAAAATTTTAACAAAGGATGATAAATTGTGGGGAATTGGTGAGAATAAGGAAAAATATTGTTTGAGACTAGAGAATTGTAGGAATATCAATGGGGGACCATATTGGGAGGCAGGGGTGTGTGTGTGTGTGTGTGTGTGTGTTTGTGTAGACAATGAGGTTATTTTAATCAGTTTTGTTTATGCAAGCTCACTTGATACCCATGCTTCATCATAGCTGAAAGCACACATTCTACTTACTGGCAACAGGAAGTATCTTGTTTCTCAGTTGTGTTTAGCTCAAATTGTCAGTGTCCCAAAGTGTTTTTTTTGGGGGGGGGGGAACAGTATATTCTGCTTCCCTTCATCCTTGAACAACATGTCATTATTGAACTCTAGGACTCCATTTGCAGTGGTGCTTAGGTTCCAGCTGTAGAAATCACTGTCCAGCTCTGTCTTCATCTCACTTTATCTTGGAGTGGATATTTCCAGCCATCATGTTTTTCTGTTTGAAACACTTCCTGCCCTTCCCCCATTTGCTCTGATCACACATCATCTCTACCTATCTACACTCATTTCCTTTCTTGAATCTTCTCCTAACTCCTTCTCCATGCTCCTTTTCCTCAGAGTTCTTTATTCCATCTAGTAATTATGCATGCATTCACAGTAGCAGTGGGAAATGTCTTTCTCCTTGACAATCATATAAACCACAGGGAGACTCCATATGCTCACTCTTGTCATCCCAGCATCAAAGTCAGCATCCAGCATAGGAGGTGGTCATTAGCTATCTGTTAGCTGGCTGAGCCATCATTATCATTTTTAGTGGGACTATTTGCTTTCATGCTGATTTAGAAAGTGGTTACACTTTCATGTTTGTGTAGCTTTGTCAACATATGCACATTATTTAGCTTTACAAAAGAACTTCTTGTAAAAAAAAACAGTATAATCTTTTCAATGATATTTGAGTGAACAGAAATTCTCTAAAGTCATTTTCACGCTATTATCACACAAACTGAAACACGAGCACCAGTTTCTTGGTTTTAGACAATGGTATTTGAAGCTGACTAAGGCTCAGCATTGTAGAATCTTCCCTGGTAATCATAAATTATACATGCCTTGGGTGTTTATGGCATTGGATGTGCTTTTTTTCTGGCTTGGAGAAAGAAGACATGGTCTCTGACCATGAGATGATCATATTCTAGGGAGAATATAATGAAAGGGAGGGGGCTTTCTACAATCCTGTGGTAGAAGCTTGTAGAGTTGCACCAGGGCTTCTGGGGTGAAAGACATCATTTGGTAAAGGTGCCAGTTAGCTTAGAGTTTTTGCAAAGTATGAATCAGCCTCATCTGGATGGAAGGGAAGCCTTTAGGTAAGGCCAGATGCCTGTAAGTACACACGTCACTCTGTGGTAACCTTTGTGAAAAGATGGTGTATTTGTGGGGTACATGGACTTCATGAGTTTAAGGAGGGAAGACAGAAGACAGGAACTGAAAATCTGAGAAGACAGGTTTTTTTTTTTCAGAATAAGAAGAAACTAATGTTTTAATATAATATTTTTAATTTATTCTTTGAGTGTGTGCATACACACACACACACACACACACAGTGTTTCAATCATTTATTCTCTACTCCCTTGCTTCATTTCCTCCTGGTTTTCTCTACTCCCAAGACATCTCTCAACTTCATAGCTACACACACAAACACACGCACACACACACACACACACACACACACACACACACACACACATATTTGTACAATCAGTGCTGTCTATATACCCACAAGTCTGAGCCATCAACTGATCAAGCTAACAAGGGTGAGACTCCTTTCATCATGGTGCTACAGTTTAAGTACAACATCTTGAGCATTCTAAGCAATTGCCCTCTGCTGAGATAAACCCTTGGTTCTGTTTAGATCAGGGTAATAGTATTATTGATGTTTAAAATAGCTTGCTCTTGAAAAGAAGGATAGAGAATATCAGCTTGTGGCTTATAATTGGAGCAGAGATTATAGAGACCTGATCTGAGGTAAGGCAGTGAAAGTTTTAAAAATGCCGAAGAGCCCTGATGAGTTACATAGGACTTCATAATAGCTCAATGGCAGGAATGGGTTGGGAGATACAGCAGGTGAATTAAGAGAGGGACACTAGCAACAGTTACACCTATGTTTACACTATTAGAACTAACATGCCATGATGTCAATGTACTCAGATACATTTTCTTTATAAAAGTGATAAGGGAAAATAATATTTGATGTTAGTCTTTCCTGGAATAATCAGGAGCAATGTTTGGCAAAATATAAGACGCATAAGTCTGCAACACACAAGACTTGTGAGCATAGATACCTATAACTTAGGAAGTAGATAAGGATCTTCCTTGGTGTTAGAGTTGGTGAGAAATTGAAGAAATGTCACTTAGTAGAACAGGAACAGGAACAAATGTGGCTCCTCTGGGAATGTTTCCCTGTTCTGGTGGACAATGTTGCTTGTCTGAGTTCACTTGGAGATTCAAGGAGCACAGAAGAATAAAGACCTCTTTGTTACATAGAATAAGCACTTATTTTTCCTTCAAATTACACCAGGATCTGAGTGCTATTAGAACAAAAGGAAACATTATTGATGTGTTCATGAAGTAGAAGCTTAAAATCAAGACTTGACCAAACCTCGGATAACATCTCTAGACACATTTACCACCACCATACTTTAGATTAACCTAGCCCCAGAAGAAACATGCTTGCTGAACTAGTGTTCTGTTAATAATTCATGCCTTTGACATTCAAAAATTCTCTTACCCTATAGAACCAGACAACAGGCTTCACTGTTGGAAGACGTCCATTGCCTTCTGTGGGTTGACTTGGAAGTTATTCTGTTTCCATTGTGAGCAGAAAGTGAACTAAAGTTCTCAGTTTCCATTAAGCTTGCATTTGTCCATGCCTAAGGAATAGCCCTTTGAGACTATAAACGCCCAAAAGACTGCCTATTAAAGAGAGGCATTCCCTGGGGAGAAAATACCAATTGGTTGTCTGATGCCAGATGGTCAACCCTGAAAACACACACACATTATACACACACATTATACATACACACAGACACACAGACACACAGACACATATATATGTATATATATATATATATATATATATATATATATATATATATATATACATGTAAGAGCATTTAATGAAAAATCAGGTTGTGCTTTTGAAGGCCAGAGCAGAGAGGTATATGGGAGGGCTTGGCAGGAAGAAATGGAAAGGCAAAATGTTGTAATTATATTAAAATCTCAAAATTAAGCAAAAAAGGAGCAGTTTGTGCTTTATTTTAATTAAATATGAAGGCCGGCTTTAATAGAGCTTGAAATATTCCTATGTAAGTCAACCCTTGAAAAGACAGCTTTTGGACATTAAAAAGTGATATTAACCATTTAGATAGTCAAATTAATTAAAAGATAGAAGATGTTACCAATCATGTCTTACAATATACACAGTTTAAAAATCCATTTAAAATAATTACTAGTAAAGAGATATGAACAGGGAAAATGGAGTGCTTGAGTAATATGCTTATTTTTTATTACAATATCACTGAACAATTCAATATTTCTAACTAGTGTGAGGGTAAAATGTAAAAATGATCAGTGAAACTTGATCTCTGCTGTCATTACCAATTCGAATAATGACTATTACCATCCTGGGGTTAGGTTGGATGTGACACTCCTATTACTCCTAGATAGTTCATCTGTTGCCAGGCCAACAAATTACCTACAGTGGATGCAGAGTGGCATCTGAAACAATGTTTTCTTAGTAGCTGGAAGGCATTTGTGAAATTCCTTTAAAAAAAGACATATTCAGTTTTATTTTTAAACTGGTTTATTTTTTTCAGTCTTTTCTGACTTCTTGTAATGCCATCAGAGTCACCTTGTCAATGGCAGCCAGTGTGTATGTTCTGTAGTTGTGTCTGCATGCTGTGCCCAACTCAATATTATTGCCACTGTGGGGAAGATGCCAATTGTGTCCAACATAGCATAGTGTTCTAGCTCATATTTCCTTAAAGCCAGGCACTTGCTGGGGACAATGACAATTTCATTTTCTCCTGTCTGATTCTCCTCAGTTCCTACTTGTACCTCAGCACATATTCCCTGCTATTCTTAATAAATTGGAGCAGAGAGATGATCACCCTCAGGGACTTTCTTCTCTTGCTCTGTGGTTATCACTCCCTGCCTGGGGGTCTGGACAGCCTCTAACCAAGAGGGCTGAGCGATGAGAAAGGCAATCTGCTCAATCCTTAACTGTGGCTTTCATTTAATTATAGCCGTGCCCATGATCTTGAGATGCCTCCTAGCCTTTATCACTCTTTCATGCATGCTATCTTTTATTCCTTCTGACAGATATCCATCTACGCAGGACTCTTCTAGTGGACGAGAGCCTTGTTAATTGCTCTCTTATCTCATCATGAGTTTTATACCATTACATATGGATCGACCGTCCCCTGAAATGCACATTATGACCTTGTTAACTAATTTCTCTATTATGACGTCAGTGCTTACGGATAATGCT
This sequence comes from Mus caroli, assembly GCF_978045245.1. NCBI lineage: Eukaryota > Metazoa > Chordata > Mammalia > Rodentia > Muridae > Mus > Mus caroli. Next base: position 173,039,760 of record NW_028227256.1, on the reverse strand, counting down.
TATGATGTCAGTCCTGATGGATTAAGCCATCTGGAACGTTACTGTGAGAACAAAACAAGTCAGAAATTCTGTTTTAGGAGATTTCCCTGATGATGACGTATTCCATCTTCATTTTGTAGTGATCTACTCTGGAAACTGATTATCAGGAATGCTGACTTTTCCATAAAACAACAGATATGGAAACATGCTCTGTTTGTTGCTGAGAGACTTCTTTAAATCCTGTAAATATCAAGTTGCTACTGCAATGCTACTGATGAGATCTTGAGGGAGGGTGTCTACTTCTCCCATTTGCCACCTTAGCACTGCTGTCTTCTGAGGAGTGATCCATATGTTAGCTAGGTTCCCACTGACTCTTTGGTGTTGTAAAAGCAAGTAAGTATTGTTGATGACAGTGTTGTTAATATGAACACATTTCTGTGAAATAGCGAACTAGAGCACCCTGTACCTCAGGAGCATGTGGACATATGGAACCGTGTGTATAGTCTTCTCCTTCTGGCTCTCACTGTGTCTCTGAACACAAGGAGAAGGGCTCCAAAGATCCCTTTCCCAATCACTGTTGGAACAACCACAGCTACCAGGCCCCTTCCAAGGCTAAATTGCTCTAACCTGTAGGAGGAACGGCAGGCCCAGCTTCCAAAGCAATGGCTGCTTCCACAAAAAGGTTGATAAACCTTGAGTGGGACCATGCAGCCATGGATGCAACTTCTGTGTGAAGGCCAAACTGAAACCTACATGAGATCCTAGAGATTGGTGATGCAGCCAGTGGCAGCCAATTGGGAACTGCCACTTAGAGGAAATGTTTGCTTGGGACCAATGGGATGTCAGTGGGGAATTAGTAAAGGAGTTTGTTGCCACATTCTCACCTGCTCCCGGAGTCTAAAGGGGACACCAGGCAGGATGGAGGTCTCAGGCAACACTAACCATTTTGATTTTTTTTTTAAATTTTTTTGTAGCTGTGCTCTTCACTGAATTGGTTTTTTTCTGGCTTTTGTCCCCAATGGATGGGTGACTTGATTTTGGTACCTGAAGAGCAGCAATGTTCATCTCTTTAGTACTCAGTGCCTCATTTGCAAACAGTGTTGATAATATAAAACATCAATCACATTTAGACTCATCCTCAGCAAATTTTTTTTCCCATTGGTTGATTTTGTAAAGAGCACTCTGCCTGAACGGGCTCTGCTGTGCTGCCCTGTGCTTTCCTCTCAGCAGAGGAAATGACCATGGCTGTGGCTTGTTCTGTGTTGCTTCCTTGTGGGGGTTTCATGGTGAAAAATCAGGAAATTGAACAAAATTTTCAAGTCCCTTCAGAATCCTCAGTCACTCTCAATTTAAGTTGTGATGCTTGTGTTTCACTTACGTTTTAGAACATTGAATATTCTCATAGTTCTGTCACTAGCTGTCTGTGTACATGAACCCCAACAGTGACCATGCTACTTTGCTGGAGGCTTGCAAAACTGGTGATACAGAGTGTGATTTTACTGTGCTAATGAAATGGCAAGTTTAATGCAGAGCTGTGATTCCAATTACTTGAGGGGATGAGGAGGAAGATCTCTAGCTCAAGTCCTGTCTAGGCTAAAGAGTAAGTTCAGGACAAGCATAGTAACTTGCAGAAACTGTCTCAAAAGAAAAAGTAAAAAGAGGGGTCAGGAGACAGCTCATTGGTAGAACACTTGCCTAACATGCCCGAGGCCCACAACTCGATTCCCAATGCTAAGGGGGGGAAAAATCTTTGAAAGCTCCACCCTTTCTTTCAATTGGACTTCTTAACACAGCAATACGTTTCTCTTTATTTCTTACATCAAAGAACATACTTGCCCAAGAATATCAAGATTCAGACTGAAATCTGTTAACTATTGCACACAACAGAGGTTAAGGACAAATGTTCTTCCTTCAAACACAAAATAGACGGAGTCTGTGTGTTGTACGGTGCTTGTCTGTCTGGCTTTGGATTGTCTATAATGAAGTTCCTCAAAGTTAGGCATCAGGCTAAGTACCTATACTCACCCTACTGAAATTTTATGAGTGAGCTCAAAGGTCCCAGCTGAAGTCATTTGAAGAAGGTGAGACTGTATTGTCACACCACACTGAGCTGTGCCCACCTCTGTGTGTTCAGAGTGGAGAGTTGTTGTTGGTAAGCAAAGCTTGTCAGAATAGCTCAGCTGAAGGAGAAGAACCGGAGGATACAGAGGAATGCAGAGAGACTCCTGGAAGAGTTTGCCTGGCAGAAATCAAAGACTGAATGAAACAGACAATCTATGTTGTGTACACAGGCCTGAGAGAGAACCTCCATCAATGCTTTATGCCTTCTTTGTGAGGTCCTCCATATAGTCTACCTTGTGGTTGATTAATCCTGATTATCAATATATCATTGCAAGTGGGAACCTGGAAATTGCTGATTTAAAAGTATTTTGCAATTGTGTTTGGTGATGAGCCAGAGAAAAAGACATGCTCTAGGGAATTGTGCAGAGCGTGCACAATGCCTGGAAAACACAGCATGGTGTAAGCAAGGACAGACTCCATGACCCCGACCTTCTTTCACTGCATGCCTTGAAATCTCAACATAACAAGTGACACTGATGGACACTCTTAGAAGGACAAATTTTATGATCTATACATATTCCTAAGTGCAGGTGTGTGTGTGTGTGTGTGTGTGTGTGTGACTGAAGATCAAACTTGGAGCCTTACTCATGCTAGGAAATTGCTCTATCAATGAGTTATATTCATAGCCTGAGATCATATGTTTGACTGCTCTTTTCATTGATAATGAATACCCATCCGGCAGCCTACCAAGTCCTGGATTGACCTAGGTGGAACATCTGTTTTCCTCCAACTTCTTCCCCAGATTCAAACATTGCTAATCAAGGGTTAAAAATGATCCCCATGTGCAAAATCTTTTGCTTTTAAAGCCTTTTGCTACCTGACCTATTTCTCCGAATCTTAGCCTAAGCCCGAGAAAGCCCAGAAGGCAGTTATAAATAGAATTAGCATTTTCGTTAAAGATGTAAAGAATCATCCTCTTCTGAAGGAGAGTGAGAAGGTTTTCTTTAATATTTGATTCCTTTCCACCTTCTCTTGAAGACAGCCTTCAAATGGACAAACCTCACTGAAGTCATTCTGCCCTGAAAGCAATTAAGATCAAATACCACAAGGCTAAAAATACCGATGTTACACTTTCAGCAGCAGTTCTTGGCTGTTTTGCTCCACTTTATGGTCAGGTGGTCTTTTAGCAAGAGATGGATGCTAACGGTTGCCAGGGACTGATGTGGTGGGAGAACAGTAAATAATTCAAAAATAGCTGCTCTCAAGTGCTAAGCAATTTGGCTTGTCTCAGAACTTAAAGATTTTTTTATTTTGTCTGAAGCTGATGATAAAGGCTGTATTATCTTAAATGGATTTTATCTGTGGGGTTTGCTGGATTACAAGCCCTACTACGTACATGACATGGTTTTGGGGGGGAGTTTCTTTGGTAATAATCTCACCCCAGCTTCATTCTGTGCATTTCTGTGAGATACACTAATCCTCTGGGTGAAGGGTGGGGAGAGAGAAGAGAGACCATGCTTAGTACATCAGGTCCTCGTGCCTCTTATTTTATCTATGTGATGAACAAAAGGATTTTTCTTTGTGGTTTGGTCATCTGGTGTGTGTAAACACGAAGATGAAATCTGTCTGAAAGCAAAGCTAATGCAGCAGAGTACAGAGTGCAGAGCTGTGGAAGAGCGTGAAACTCTGCCCTAGCTTTAAGCACCATCTGTGCCTGAAGTTTGTTGGCAACAAGACAAAAGCATCCCCACCCTTTTCCCTCACAGCCTAGCTTGGGCCCCTGGAAGCTAAGTTCTGAGCTACTTAACCTTTTTATGCAGCCTTTCTTCCACAGTTCCCAGTGATAAAAGATATTTGCAACTAACAACAACTGTGGGGTTTTTGTTGTTGTTGTTTTTTAAGTATTTGAAACAATTTTAAAGTTTTATATCCTGGTGTTTTTCTCTCATAGTAAGAAAACACTATTTTTCCTCTTAGAAACACTATTTTTTTCTTCCTAGAGATTAATGGACAGTTGATCATCATCACCACTGTGGCATAGTCAGAAAAGATGCAGTGAATGAGGACGACATGCTTGCAGGGCTTTCATTGTCACTGAAAGGACCAGGAGTCTGTACAGAGCACAAGACACCAAATTCTCAGCACAAAAAGATTCCTTGTCCTGGATGGGGCGAGGCTCAGTGTGGGGGATTCTTCTGGACCTGATAAAGACAGCAGCAGTTTTCTCTGCAGAAGTTGTTTTAAGGGGAAAGCTTCGGGGGAGGTCTGTCTTAGAATGAGTCAGAAGCTCTAATTGCACCTGTCAGACAAATAATCAAATGAGTTTTGATGACTGGACCTTGGTGTTGTTTTTGTTTGTTTTTGTTTTTGTTTTTGTCAGGCATGAGTCAGTGGCTAAATAAGGGAATAGACCTTGGGGGCTAGCTTTAGGGATGTACTCTAACAGTTTAGCAAGGAAGAGAAAAGTAGAGTGGGCAAGACCTGCCAACACCATATTTGTAGTGCTTGGGCCTATTAGAGAACCCAACAATCCTGGTTCAAAAGCACATGAATAAGAGGGAAGCCCCACCTTCAAACTTTAGCACCACTTTCTTTAAACTCCTAGCAATGTGTGGATGTTTTTTAGCTGCAGGTGTATTCTTGTATGTATAACACATTAATATTTCTGATTCTTTTTAACTCAGCTTCTCAATTGACTAATTATTGATTTTTGCCTAATAAAGTAGCACTGTTAGCCTGGGATTATAGCCCTGTGATAGAGAACTTGGGTGGTATCTATGAAACCACGGGTTCATCTCTCCACCACAGGACAGGTGGAGAGTAAATGGACATTATCACTTCTGTGGATGCCCCAGAGACACTCTAATAGTTCAGATGAATGAACAGGAACATTTGCAAGAGGAAGCTGGCAAGCATAAAAGGAAGACCATTTACCACTTGGGCCATGTTTCTTATGCGTGTCAATAGGAGGACATGGAAAGTATCCCATGACTGAAATTGCTGATGAAGAGGAGTCACATGATGACCCATTTCTTTGGGGAGAAGGAATTGAGTATTACCCTCTCCCCCACTCACTCCCTTTCTCTTGTGTGTGTTATTGTATTTCTGAAATAGTACATCATCCAGGAAGGCATAATTAAGAAGGCTGGTCAGGGATGTGCTCAAAAGCAAGAGAAATGCTTAAGAATTTCTTTTTAAAACATCAGTAACAATCCTATTCAAGAGCACTGTTGATAGAAACAGACCTCTAAACAAGCCTATTGAAACTGAAGTAATTGATGAGTACAGGAAGGATATGCCATATCAGAAGAAATGTATGTATCACACATGCCAATACTTGAGTCATTATTGCTTGCTCAACTGCCAATAGGAATCATTTTCCTCACCTTGCAGACAGGAGCATTGGATACTTTGCTCAGATTGTAAGGCCCACACCTATGGTGGATCATAGCTTTTCAAAGGACAGTGGCTATCATATAAAGGGGGAGAGGATATGAACATCTGCTTCCTGGTCAAGGTGAAGTGATCAGGTGGGACAGAGCTGGGAGAACACAGCAGGGGGTGCTGAGTCACCTAAAAACACAAAGAAAAGAAGGTAAATGGGGCAGGGGTGGTGACCACATCCATAAAGGATAAATTGACCAACCAATTGGTCTTGGATAAGTTGTGATGATAACCAAGAGCCCCAAGATCCAGTCAAACTCTTGCAACTCTTCCATAGTGGAGGAAAAATGTTTGAAAAGAAGATACCAGCCAAAAGCCATTAGAGCAGGCCACACACAATTTGTTTATGCCTTGCCACAGTTTGAGGCTGAGGAATTAGAGGTTTTCTAATGCTAGTCAAGCAACTGTTTTCTGGCCTCCATGCAAAACTTCTCTTTGCAAGTTCCCCCCAACTTGAAGGTGACTTCAACAAATGTTTTAGAGAATGATGGAAAAATGTGAGAGCCCTAAGAAGAAGCGCTGTCAGAATTTGAGTGAGCTGGCTCTGGACACAGTCTCCTGCTAGATGGGGAATGGAGAGAGGAACTGGTTTTGCCTGTGGACAGCCATGTTCTAGGAAAGAGCATCAAATAGTCTGCCCATACATGGCTCAGATACATTTTAGCTTTGCCAAAGTAAGTCTAAGTTAGAAGCATGCAAGACCACAGGCATTTTTGCCTGAGCGGTCACCTACATTTAACACTCCTCAGGCTCTTCTGGAAACTTCTTTCCTTCCACTTGCCAGACTTTAAAGCACACTGCTTTCCACTGTGTTTCATGTCTAACACCCCTGGAGTTAAAATACAGGAACTGAATAATTCTGAATTCAGACCCTACTCAAGATTTCCTAGGTTACGCTCAGTTCTTCCATTCTACCCATCAGCTTGCTGATTTAACACGCATTACTTGTTTTTTTTACTGCATGTTGGTCTCCTTGCCTGCCAAAAGAAAGTAGAAGCTATATAACGCCAGTAAGCATCAATAGTGAATATTCAGAGAGTCCCAACGACGGTGCTTTAGCATGAGAGAAGGCTGAAGGACATAGACTATCCAAATTTGCTCAGCTTTGGATATGTTATATGACAATGTGGTCAATAGCAATTCCCACCAGCACTTCACTTCTTTCTATATTAATGCTTTTACTTTTATTTTTGAGGCTGAGTTGAAGTTTATCAAGGAAAGATTTTAGCACATATGAAAACATGAACACTAGGAGAGAAAAATACTGTGTAAAAGGTAGTTCGTACTAAAGTCTGAATAGATTTCTCCTGAGAACATCTCTATATAATCGCTTTGGGAGATTTTTAAATGTAGGGAAGAGCTTTGAATTTGTGGTTGTGTCTTCTTGAAGTCAGTGCGTTAACACTAGTATTTGTCCATGTTTGATATTCACATGAGTTCTTACCCATGAGTTCACACCCTAGCTCAAAACTAATTAGAAATTTATATTTTTATCATTTTGATCATTCCTGTGAGTATTAACCTATTCTGACTCTGAGTAAGATACTTAATTTAACAGGACCAGAGAGATGACTCAGCTAGCAAAGTGCTCACCATATAACACTGCTTGGTGGCTGAGAATTGAACTCAGGACCTCTGGAAGAGCAATCGGTACTCTTAAATGCTGAGTCATCTCTCCAGGACAGTGCTCACCATATGAGTAATGTGACCTCAACTCCATTTCTGTTTTCTGGAGTTTCCTCCCACAAGGTGTGCAGGGATCAAACCCTAGCATCACAGTTCTCAATGGCCCTCTGGCGCTCACTTTCTCACAAGCATTGATAGAATACCTGCCAATGTCAGCTGCGAGTGTAGCATTCAGAGTTCTGTCAGACAAAACCTGAGGCTTTCAGGGGCTTGGATCAGGCAGGGAAAGAGAGTATCATCATTGTCTCCCATGCTCTGACAGAAATGCAAAAGAACATAACTGAGATAAACCTTGGCTCAGCAGAGCCCACACCTTTAGCTTCACCTAACTGCAGCTTTCAACAGAGAAGGGAACATTAAGGTTTAATAACACAGGACTGCAGTTCACACAGCTAAGTGCCAGTCAAGCCCCAAGAAGAATTCTACTTCCTGAGGCTAAGCTATACAAAGTAGGGCGTTCTGGATTTCAATCCAGGAAGGAAACGTTTCCTTCCTCTTCCTAATATAAAATAGTTAATTACTTGTTTTCCTGGTCCCAGAGGTTCCTTAACAACTGTATTTGTCTACAAGTTTTTATTCTATTTCTTTCTCATCATGTTGGGGTAGAGGGTTGGGGAGCATGCAGTTTCAACCCTCAGTATCAGGATATCATGCAGTAATCTTGTACACAACACATCAAAATAGATATTAATTTTGTGCTTCTTATTCTGCAACCAGTCACACAACTTAACTTAGAAGAACCAGTTTGTTTCAATGAATTAGATGTTATGGTGACTATGAATTGTAGAGCAAGAAAAGGAAAGAAGTATGCCCAGGAGAAAGATAACTAAAAATGATGCCTTGCAGACATACTGTGTGCAGATGAAAGCAAGAGCTCCTATTTTTCCAGTTCCTTGATAAGCCTGGCTTGTGGGTAGACATAAGGAAACAGAAATGAGTTCATCAGCTGGCTACATAGGAGTCCTGAAATCTCATTTCCTCATTTCTGTTGCTAACTCTGTGAGACAGGAACAATTGGAGCTGAAAGTTATTCCTGCCCGTCAGCAGGATTCCTACAAGTAGAGAGTGCTTAGTTTCAGAAGCCTGCGTCCAGCATCTGTTGTTGGCACACAGATTTCTGCACACCCCTCCAGTCACATGTAACACATTAAATGATGAAAACTTTCATGAGTAATGTAAAAGACTATCTAGTAATAGTAAAGGCATGTGGTATTTGTGTTTCCTCACAGAAGATGAAGTGAGCCAGCGTTTCAGCAGTTCTGCTATTCATTGATAGGATAGTTGCTATAGAGTACTTAGCTTGTTTGCATGTCTTTTCTCGTTGATGTCTTTTTTTTCTACGTATCATTAAAAACAATTCTTCCCCTCTGTAAATAATATTTAAAATGTCACTACTGCCCGGGCGTGGTGGCGCACGCCTTTAATCCCAGCACTTGCGAGGCAGAGGCAGGCGGATTTCTGAGTTCGAGGCCAGCCTGGTCTACAAAGTGAGTTCCAGGACACCCAGGACTACACAGAGAAACCCTGTCTCAAAAAAAAAAAAAAAATGTCACTACTGGAGTCATGCTGAGTATTGGGTATTCTAAATGTGATGTATAATTTATTTAATCCCAATTTTTTGAGATACTTTTATCAGCTTTATTTAATATTTGTGAGGCTCGAAGCTAACACATAGCATATCCCCAATCTCTCAGACACTAAATGAAGATTATTTACATCTAAGTAGTTAGAATATCACCTTGGCTGGACAGTGAACTCTCTCAATGAATTTATTAGATGTCTCAAGGGATTTTTTAAAATAAATATGTAAATAAAATGCTGGTTTAAATAGCAATCCTCTGGAAAGAGTAAGAATTATTTTCTTCAGTTGAGTATCTATTTATTTCTAATTTTCTGATAGTAAGAAAAGAGGAAATATAGAACTTTACCAAATCCTCCCTGTTATGAAGCAGACTATTTTAACAAGTAATGCGTTTGACACTAACAATAAATTGTAAAGAAAATTCAATATTCAATTAGCATACAGACCAATACCAGCAAGAACATTCCAGAACATCTAACCCAACAGTTCTTCCAGAGCCATTCCATGGAAGTTGGTGATAGAAACTTGGTTAGCGTCCAAGTGAACAGACTCCTTTGCCAGATGTTTACCTCTAAGGCGTGTGATCTGAACAACTGTGTCATCATTAAGTCCCTCTGTGGTCTCCTGTTTGTATCTGTGAAAACTGACCCCAGAGATCAGCCAGTCAAGCATGTGCAAACAGTGCTCGTTCATCTTCCCGTGAGTTCCCATGGGGTAGGAAGAACTAGGAAAGCAGATGACAGTAGAAAGTTTAAATGGCTCTAAAACAAACAAACCTTGCACTTTTAAAGAGAACAGACCTGGGTTTAAAATAGCTGCCTTGATGCCTCTTCACTTTGTCACCTGCTTCCTGGGGACATGCATGCCGAGAGACTCTAATTCTGCTCTGAATTTCAGTGAGAAAACCTGTATTTCTCATGACATTTGGTCAGGCCCTAACTCAAGTCAAATAAGAGTCTTGTGCTGTGTGGCGGCGAGTATGGCACAGACACAGGTGGCAGCGGGTTCTTCACTCAGTCTTCAGTGTCACTGTGTGCTGGCATGTCTGCTTCCACTGCGGCGAGATTGTGACTGTCTAGTGCTTGGAGAGTCAATCATTCCTTTGCTTTCTTTTGGTAGTCTACATCTTGCTACTCTGTTAACAGTTGGGATCATCCACACTGGGTTTCAAAACTTTAAAAGGTCTAGCGTTGAGGCACTGTCAGTCTCCATACTGTTCCCTATGACCGAATAGAGCAAACATCCAAAGAAAAGTTCAGACTTTGAACTACACGGAAGAATGAAACAAACACCCTGACTACAGGATAATCCTGCCTGGGAGCTTGTGAACTCGTGAACAAGGTGGTATAGCCTAATCCAGCACAGTATGGGGTGTGACAATAACAATGTGGTAGGAGAAACTTCTAATGTATTCAAATACACTTGTGAAGGTAAAGGTTTACTAAATAAATAAATAAATAAATAAATAAATAAATAAATAAATAAATAAAGTTAGGCCTTTACCAAAATATGACAGTCCTTGCCTTGCAGATATTTTTCTCAGTCTCCGCAGTAGGACTACGGTCTTGTCACAGATTACTCTACCCAGGAAGTCACTTTTCAAGTTTTTAGTACAAAAAATTGGAGTTTACCAAATGTGCTTTGTGAAGTACAGTATTTATCAGGGAGCAAAGAGCTTTGAGGAAAATGTGGTCTGTGTATGTTTTATTTTCCTCTTTAGAAAGCTGCTGATATTAGCCGCCTCAGGAGACAGTTCAGGGAGTGTGGATTCTAAGGAAGCCAGTAAGGTTTTAGGTCATCTATTTTGATAATGCTCCCATATGAAATGCTCTAATTCTTCAGAACTATTAAACCCCATTAACGAGATCTCAGCAGTTTGTGGCTTTCTTCTCTCCTTTCCTCCCTCCCTCCCTCCCTCCCTCCCTCCCTCCCTCCCTCCCTCCCTCCCTCCCTCCCTCCCATCACATTTCCATCAGTCATCTGGTGTGGGGGAGGAGCATGGAACAAGTAAGCTAAGTGGAAGCCACATGGATTTGATGATGCTTGGAGACTGCATCTTCTGTCTGTCTACCAAGGATTTGAGAGGATAGCAGGATGGTGGGAAGCAGAGAGTGACTGGATACAGTCAGATGAGGAGTTTGCCATAATTGCTTTTTAACCTGTTGCTCTGTGCCTAACTTTGCACATTTATGGAAGAATATGTTCAAAGGCCATGCAGAAGTGGCTCGGTAGATGGATAAGAGTGTGGGCTCTCTTGCAGTACCAGAGTTTGGTTCCCACCACCTAAGCTGGGTGGCTCACATCCACCTGTTACTCCAGCTTCAAGAAAACCAAGCCTGTCTTCTGAACTCTGCAGGCATGCACACTTGAGTGCATATACTCCACTCTCACTCTCTGTCTCTCTGTCTCTCTGTCTCTCTGTCTCTCTGTCTCTCTGTCTCTCTGTCTCTCTGTCTCTCTGTCTCTCTGTCTCTCTGTCTCTCTGTCTCTGTCTCTGTCTCTCTCTCTCTCTCTCTGTGGGGGGGGCGTGTAGGCATGCACATCATTAAACTAGAATAGATCTTTTTAAAGATTATGTGCTAAACATTTTACATGAGCAGGAATCCCTTTATCTCTACAGAAGGCAGCTTTTCTTTTTCTTTGTTTTTGAGACAGGGTTTCATTCTGTAACGTAGTCTGGTCTGAACTCATGCAAATCCTGTTATCTCAGCCTGTGGTTATTGTTATGAACTATCATACCTGGTCTGAAAATGATCTTCCAGCAAGGTTTTGAGATGGTGATTGCATTAGCTATGTTTCTCTTGCTTTGACAAAATAATTCAACAAAAGCAGTGTATGGAAGTAGATTTTTAAAAGTTATTTTATTATTTTTCACTGGTGTGTGTGTGTGTGTGTGTGTGTGTGTGTGTGTGTGTGTGTGTGTGACCTGACATAGGTGCTGAGTACTCAATGTGTGACCTCTGGAAGAACAGTAGCTTCTCTTAGTCACGGAATCATTCATTTTGGCTCACAGCTCAAAGGTAAATGTCCTGGGTGGGGAGGCACGGTGGCATGAGCTTCACAGTGATGGTCACAGTGCATCTGGCAGTCCCTTGCTCCCTCAGTTCAGGACACCAGCCCATAGAATGGGATTACTTATATTTAGGGTAAATCTTCTCACCTCAATTAACCCAGTCTGAAGGCCCTCATAGAATGGGCTTACCTATATTTAGGGTTAGTCTTCTCATCTCAATTAACCCAGTCTGAAGGCCCTTACATCCCTGGAAGTCCGTTTCCATGGTGATTCTGAATGTCATCATATCAGCAGTCAGAGTTAACAAGCACGGTGACAACGCAAGCAGGTGTTTGCTCAGTGACCAGCACCAGTGCAAGTGTTTATTGAGAGAACAAAAATAGAACCATGAGCAAACTGACCTTCCAGGGATGGAACCAATGGGCTGGGGAATTGGAATGCTGTATGTGTAACCAAGCCTGGGACATGGAACTAGATCTTCCTCTTACTTGCACAGATTCAGTTCTGTGCGGAGGAGCTTCAACCCAGCAGATTTAATAGATCCCAGGGAAGAAACTGAGGTCAGTCCAGTGGAGCAGGGAATGCTGGGGGCTCTCACAGTCCTCAGCAAATCTTAATAAAATTATGTCACCCCCCCTACAACTTCACCCAAATAATTGCCCCTTAGAAGTTAGCTCAGGCACTGGGTGTCCTCTCTGAGTTCCCATCCCCTTTTATTCAGTAAACCTGACCTGCCCCACTGATTGAATCAGCCTCTGACATTCTCAGAGCGTCTGATACATGATGGTATCTTAGTAGCACTTACTATGCACAGGTTAAGACATGAGAGACTCATTTCATTGGGGGACTCAAAATGATAGTACATCTGCTGTTCCTTTAAATAACCAGAGTAATGATATAAGGCTAGAGATGTTCACAAAGTTCTGCTCTTATTCACTCCCAATTGTTTTGCTTTTGGTATCGGCTATGTCAACATCTAGTTTTTAACCTCAGTGTCTTTCTTGCCCTTCTTTTCTCAGTGAGGGCTGCCTGTTGGATAGCCAAGCTACAGAACCTATTTACTTAAGTGACTCACTTGAGTGTTTTTATTTTCAACAGTGTGAAGTGAGCTCTTAAAGAGAGCTTGTGACGCATTCATTTATTCTATTCCTGGAGTTTGTCAATAAATATTTGTTGAATTGGACTTTCCTGCACTTGGTAGAAAATTGAAAAGCCTACTGCACCAAGCTTAGACTGTAAGTTCAAAGGAATAAGGAAAGCTTCTACTTTCTGGGCCTAGGACATATGCTAGTTGTCAAGAAGGCAATTGGAGATCAGGGGACCAGAGTAGACACAGGGAAAGAAGCTGGACCAGTCTTTCCTGTGGACACTAGAGAACAGGACAGATAGTAAAATAGAAATTTGATCTTCAATACCAGAACTGCGAAAACTTGATAAATGTGGTTAATGCTGAATCACAAAGTATCAGAAGACGCCATCACTCATGCCAACTTATGTTACAAATTAACTTAGAAATCAAGATTCTAGTGACTTGGTTGAAGATATGGGCTTACTGGCTAACTGATCTTTCTGCACTCTTGTCCTTTCATAAGCACAATGATTGCTGTGCATGAGGTGCTAAGCTGTAGGGGATGGAAGATGATCACTACAATGTGACTACCCACACTGCAACACAGCCCTGCATTGCAGGAACTGCCTGGCCTCTCCTCAGTAAGGCCATGGCTGCTTTTCAATAGAACTTATTTGATGTTTGTCCTAAAGGATTAGCACCTGAGCTGTTATTTGCTATTTTTCATACCATTCTCTTTTTTTCCTGTTTTATTGGATATTTTATATACATATCAAATGTTATCCCCTTTCCGGGTTTCTGCTCTTCCATTCTCCCTCCCCCTGCTTTTATGAGGGTATTTCTCCACCCACTCACACACACACTTCCCACCTTCAATTCCCCTACACTGGGGCATCTATCAAGCCTTCATAGGACCAAGGACCTCTCCTCCCATTGATGCAAGACAAGGCCATCCTCTGCTACATATGCAACTGGAGCCATATGTACTCCTCTGTTGATGGCTTAGTCCCTAGGTGCTCTGAGGGCTGGAGGAGTCTGGTTGGTTGATATTGTTGTTCTTCCTATGGGGTTGCAAACCCCTTCAACTCCTTCAGTCCTTTCTCTAACTCCTCTTTTGGGGACCGCATGCTTAGTCTAATGGTTGGCTGCCAGTATCCGTCTGTGTATTTGTAAGGTTCTGGTATAGCCTCTCAGGAGACTGCCATATCAGGCTCCTTTTAGGATGCACTTCTTGGCATCCACAATATGGGTTTGGTAACTGTATATGGGATGGATCCCCAGGTGGAACAGTCTGTGGATGGCCTTTCCATCAGTCTCTGCTCTACTCTTTATCTCCATATTTACTCCTGTGAGTATTTTCTTCCCCTTCTAAGAAGGACCAAAACACCCACACTTTGGTCTTCCTTCCTCTTGAGCTTCATGAGGTCTGTGAATTGTATCTTGGTTATTTGGAGTTTGGGGGCTAATATCCACTTATCAGTGAGTGCATACCATGTGTGTTCTTTTGTGATTGGGTTACCTCACTCAAATGGATCAAGGACCTCCACATAAAACCAGAGACACTGAAACTTATAGAGAAGAAAGTGAGAAAGAACCTCAAACATATGGGCACAGGGGAAAAGTTCCTGAACAGAGCACCAATGGCTTATGCTTTAAGATCAAGAATCAATAAAAGGCTACCAACAGATTGGGAAAGGATCTTTACCAATCCTACATCTGATAGGGGGCTAATATCTAATATATATATAAAGAACTCAAGAAGATGGACTCTAGAAAATCAAATAACCCTATTAAATAATGGGGTGCAGAGCTAAACAAAGAATTCTCAACTGAGGAATACCGAATGACTGAGAAGCACTTGAAAAATGTTCAACATCATTAATCATCAGAGAAATGCAAATCAAAACAACCCTGAGATTCCACCCCACACCAGTCAGAATGGCTAAGATCAAAAATTCTGGTGACAGCAGATGCTGGCGAGGATGTGAAGAAAGATAGACATTCATACCATTTTTATTTTATCATAATTATAATAATCATAGTTATAATTCAAATGCAGTTTCTGTTTCATAAGAGTCAGTGTAATAAGGTGCAGTGAATACAACTGTCAGGGCAGAGCTATAGACAGGTCACTGTAGTTATCTAGGTAAGAGAGGTGCAGGCCTAGAATTGTTCTGTGCCAAGGAAGATGGAGAGAGTCAGATACATATGAGATTTATTTAGGGGATAACATTGATGCGGCATGGTAGTTGGTTGGACATGGGATATATTTCTGGCTTGGAACATTCCATAGATGTGGGTTTGTTTACTGAATAGAAGAATTAGAAGGAATAGCTGCACTGGGTCTAGCAGGACTGGTCGGCTGTAGGGTAAGTTAGGTGGCTAAGTGCGTTGTGAAGAAAGAGACTAGTTCTATTGAGGCTGGTGCTTGAACGAAACTTCAGAGTCATTTTCTAGTGAGCAGGCTGGACCTTCACACAAGCCTCATAGATGAACATATGCATCCATTCCAAGAAGAAGAGTTACTTATAGCATTGTTATCTAATTAAGCCTATGGGAGAGACTGACAGCAGAATGTGGTGTATTGGGAAACAACCCTCAGAACATGAGTTCCCAGCCAGGGACTCAAATATTAGCTCTCCATCCTTGGGTATAGGTTCCATTCTGGATTCTTTAAATAACTAATCTATGTTAGTATTCCCATTGAACTGCTTTCAAGTGAGTTATTAATTTGCCCCATTATATAAGGTATGCAGCTCATGAGAAATATTTCTGGCTGACTGTATAGATGTAAATATCCTTAGCATGTGAATGACAGGACAAATCCAGGAAGGGAAATGAAGACTTCTATAAGACAGTAAACCATACCAGGAAGCATGGAGGGTAGAGAAGGTCTGAGACCCTGGAAACTCAGCGGTTACACACCTAAGACAGTTGATACCTCCTTGTTCCCTGCCAAATTTCTAGTCTGAAACACCTGCCATGATTCCCACATAAGGAAACTTGACCTGCATTCATGTAGGCCCAGAAGAGAGTTCTCTATGCTAATGAGGTGCCTAGTGGCCTTGAAGGTTTAGACAATAAGCTTCCCTTCCCAGACATTCCTACCTGCAAAAGATATTTAATCTCAGGTCCACTCTGAGAAGTCATCCATTTTCCACAATCTAATAAATAATTTGGAAACAAGGAATGTCTCTTTCATCAAGAACCACCATGGGGAGCATGGAGAAGGGCTTTGCCTACAGAGCTGCTGCCTAAATCTCCAGTAAACAGCCCATCTGTGCCCCTAGACAACCACTGCTACCTTCAACAGTGAGCTAAGATTGAGCTCCCAGCCCTGGCCCTGGGATAGGAGCTGTCCTCAGCCTGAGGGCCTCCAATGATCTCAGCTTCATCACTGGCCCCCAACACTTTGTTTCTGACTTCTCTATGCGATCTTCTTTGGAGAATAGATACCTGTAAGTTAATGAATACCAACTTCAACTTTCTCACATCTCATACCCGCGCTTTCTCACTCTCAGAGTGGTGTCTCGGTGTTTTCCTGAAGCCCGGCATCCAATGGCTGCAGCCTGGAATAAGACCAGTTAAAGGTACCACCCAAGTGGCTGTGCCCTGAGACAGTCTGAACATGGAACCACAGACTTCAGAAGACAAAGTCAAAACTGAGAAAGGAAGATTGTGACAGACCTTATTGACAAGCTGGGAGGTGATGCTAAAACCAGCCAGGAGCACAGCATGCATAGAGAAGGCAGGGAAAGGCTGTACTCTCCAGTTCAAGGGAGCATGGGGTTCCATCAGGAACTAGCCATCAATAACATGTTCCCACAGGTGCAATAAACTCTTATGAGAAATATTGTGAAGTTTACCACTGACTTTGGCAAAGAACAAGGTGAGATTGGTGTTAAAGGGGGAGAAAACCAGGTTGCACTGAACTCAGGAATAAATCACAGGTAGAGTTGTGCAGACACCAATGATAACTTCTAGAAGAATGTTCAGAACTCTAATCACAGATATTGACTTATTTGTCTAATACTTGTCATGTGATTCCATCTCAGCTGGTGACTAAAATAGACACTGACTCCCTGCAGCAGCATAGAGCTGATTGCCTCTGATTACCCTATTAGGCTCACAACCTCCCCCTTTACAAGGTTGTTAATTGACAGAGACAGTGGAGTAAGTAGACTAACATAAGATGCAAGAACTTGCAACTTGTCAGCTGCCCTTTGAGAATGGATGCAACACAGGCCAGAAATGAGTGTACATTCTACACTTAGATAATCCTAGGTTTAAATCGTCTCCAACTCTTACTGTCTGTTCCCTCTGCTTCAGTATCCTCAATATGGAAGAAATGACATCAGCAACTTTCCAAGACTTTATGAGGATGAAATGAGGATTAATTTAAAAGGATGTTCATACTATAATAAGTTCAAGTCACTAGTAGAGGATCAAGGGGATGGGGAGAGGAATGGGGGAGCTCAGGATCAGGTGTGGGGAAGGGGCAGGAGATTTGCCAGATGGTCATGAAAATAAATGGAAATCTGCAACTGATGGGGTTGAGGAGATAGAGGCTGTCTCCAGGATGAGACAGAGACCTGGGATACGGGGAACACTCAAGAATCAGTGGGGATGACCTTAGCTGTGACTCACAACATTGGCTATATGGAACCTGAAGAGGCTACTTTCTATAAACAGGCAAAAACCCCAGTGAAGCAATAGAGACATTAACCCATCCACAAACCTTTCAACCCAAACTTTGTCTGGACTACAAGAAATACAGGCATGGGGGATGGAACAGAGACTGAGAGAATGGCCAACCAATAACCTGTCCAACTTGAGACCCATCCCATGGGTTAGCACCAATCCCTGATGCTATAAATGATAGTCTGTTATGCTTGCAGACAGGGGAATGAGAGGCTCCACTCAGCAGCTGACTCAGATAGATACAGACACTCACAGCCGAACAGAGGATGGAGCTGGGAGACTCTTATGGAAGAATAGGAGGGAAGATTGAGGGCCACTAAGGAGATTAAAAACTCCACAAAAAACCTAACAGTCAACTAACTTGGAATCTTGGGGCTCTCAGAGTCTGAACTACCAGACAGCGAACATATATTGGTTGGACCTAGGCCACCCTGCACATATGTAGCAAATGTGCAACTTGGTCTTCATGTGGGTCTTGAATAACTGGAGTGGGAGCTATCCCAAAAGCTGTTGCCTGTATGTGGGATATGTTCTTCTAGCTGGGATGTTTTGTCTGACCTCAGTGGGAGAAGAAGCACCTAGCCTCACACAGAAGTTACAGGGTTGGGGGGCCCCTGCAAGCTCAGAGGAGGAGGGGAGGGGGCATGAGGGAAGGGCCAGGGGAGAGTTCACTGAGTGGGATGTAAAGCAAATAAGTTAAAAAGTAAAATTAAATTTAAAGAATATGCTAGACGATTACCCTTAAGCTGTTCTTATGATTATGCACACCTGAGAAACTGGAGACTTCACGTAACTTGAGTGACATATGAAAATATTTTTGTAGTAGATGTAAGAGCCAAGCTCAGGATACTAGGTAAATATACCTAGTCCTGTATTTCTTTCTGTAATTTTGTTGTTGTTGTTTTTGTTTGTTTTGAGGTGAAGTCTCCATTATTCATCCTTAGCTGGCACGCAGCTGGCTACATAGACCAGGATGATGTTGAACTCACAAAGATTCATCTGCCTCTGCCTCTGCCTCTTCAGTGCCGAAACTAAAGTCTTGCCCCATAATGCCTGACTTTGTGGATTTGACTTTAAACGATCCACATTCTAGCTATTTTAAATACAAACTCAGAGAAGATGATGTTTACATACTACAGGTAATAAAAAATCAATTTGGATAATTCTGTACAGCATAAAAATGATGTCTATGATGATCTTAATAAAATCAGCAGTGCAGAAAACAAACCATTGCCTTGGAACTGAATTGTATATATCATAGTCCTTTTAGTCTCAGACATGAAGTGCATATGCATGAGCTAAGAGAACAATGAGGAGAAAGGAGCAACACTGTCTGTATTCTGAAAAGGTAGATAGACTTGGTGCAGGTGAGAAAGGCAGTGGAATCCGGCTGGTCAGCCTGTCCTAGATTTAGATAAAGGGCTTTATGTATGAATGGGTTTGTGCAATTTTAATTACGCTTGCCCTAAAAGAAACCACTGCTTATTAAGGGCTATTTAATAATAACTATTTATTCCTTCTCCATAAAGAAAGGAGATGCCAGATCCCATAATTAGCAGCTTAATGTGCTGAAATGAATGGCCCCTTAGACCAACACAAAGCCAAAGGGAGGGACCTTGGATGCTGATTCAACTCTTATAAATGGGGGGTTGGGATGCCAGGAGATGCTGCAGATGGCCCATTAGACTTCTAAAGAGAAGTGTGTCTCAATGCCCATTATTTGTTCAATAAATATTTTTGATAACCAGACAGATATGGTCCATATATTCATGTAGGCTTATATTCTAATCAGGTGAATCAGGATTGAAGACTCCAGTAAATATGTAAATGAGTAAAATCAAGGGGTCCAGTACACAGAGGAGGCTTAGCCAGAATATTGGTTGAGCAGGGGAAAGATTGGAGAATGAAAGTAACTGTTGAGAGACTATAGATAGGTTGAGATGTAAATGAAAAGACTTATGTATATAAAGAAGCTCAGGATACTTTTCTAGGTAGTGGAACTAGGGTTTGTGAATGTTCTCTTGTGAAAAAAACTAGTCAATTGAAGTTTGGGATGAATAGTAGTACAACATAGCCTAGAAAGCCAGGAATGGGCTCAGATGAGGGGAAAAATGAAGTTGTCATGGCCACTTCGTGTACTCTGTCTTTTAACAATAATTCATATTAAGAAATATATTTTGTGTTGCAAATAAATATAAATACCCTAAATGCAACCTTGTGGTGTGTGTGTGTGTGTGTATGTATGTATGTATGTGTGTGTGTATATACATATACTATACATCTTGCTTTCCAGTACCTAGTTTTAAAATCACTTGGAATACGTAATATGGAATTCCTACCTATGGTGATGAGATAGCTGATGGCCAGGCTCCTGTTTTAGAGTAGGGCTTGTGCCAGAGGAAGCAATGGGGCTGCAGGCCTGGAATTGCAGAAGGGGAAGTTTCACCTGTATCCTTATTAAGGAGCAGAGAATGTTTGAATGCTAGCCAGTAGGGTAATCATTCATGGCTACCTATCACAGATGTTATGAGAACTCAGAAAGGCAAGCCTCAGAAACTCTGGAGATATGAACACTTGGAGGTTACTCCAGGATGGAGCACTAGGAGAGATTATGAGCTTAGTGGACCTCTATATGCTTTGCCCTGTGCATGCCCACTATTGTGTGATTCCTCTACATCCTTTATAATATCCTCTAAACTAAATGACTAAGCCTTTCTAGTATGTTTTTCTGAGTTTTACAAACAGCTCTAAAAAAGTAACCAAAGCCGAGGACAGAACCACAGAAATCTTGATTTGTAACTAGAGGATGAGAAACATTGGTTAACCTGGGGTTGTGGTTGGCATCTGAAGATGGGCAATGGTTCTTGTGGACTGAGCCGTTATCCTCTGAGATCTGATACTATCTACTGGCATAGAGTAGTAGAACTCAATTATATATCATTTCTGGTTTTTCCTAAATTTTATTTTTTCAATTTTATATAAAATGAAAAAATCATCAGAAAATAATATAAAACATTATTATGCATTTACATATGATGTCCTGTGGATTGTGGTTGGTTTTCATTTGTTTATTTGTTATTTTGAGACAAGATCTCATTCTACAGCCTAGACTATTACTTTAAATACAATAAAATTTAATTTAATTGTCAAACTAAAGTCATGATCATATATACTTAGCCTCCTGAGTGCTGGTGTTACATGTGTTTGTGGCCAAGACTATTTCCCCGATAACATTTATTTTCACGCTATTTTTTAAATGTGGGTTAAAATACTAAAGAGATAGCATGAGGGATGATTTGTGATTTGTTGGAATCTTTCAGAGCATAGTAAGAGGGTTTGGATTCTATTTCGTTAGTTAGTAAAGCCATTGAGGTGCTTTCAGTAGTGATTATAAGAAATGGTGCTTGCCAGGGAGTAGGTACATGGGTGTGGAAGCAGGGACACTGTGAAGACACTGTGCCTTTCATTATCAAGATGGAGCTGGTGGCTTGCACTGAAGTGAGGCAGTGAAGAGGTAAAGTGTGATTGAATATGCTGACAAACTGGCTGTGAGGATAAAGAAAATAGAAGAACCATGGGTTGGCATAAACACCGGCATCCTTTTGACATCCCTATGATAGTAATTGATGAAGGAACTGGATTTAAACATTAGGTTTGGGGAACATTAAACATTACCATTATCCATTAGACATGGGAGTAGAGCTGACAACAAAGTGACTCTTCCTATCAAATTCATGCAGAGATACTGACAGGGGTTATCAATTAGAATTATTTCCATGTGCACACAGAACAGGACACTGTCAGAAAAGAAGATCAAGCAGATGCAGCTGGGAAGAGAGGTGAGAACCAAGTCTTAGGTCATTTCAGCACCGAGAGGGTGTTGACTCAGATGTAAAAAGTTCGCCATGCAGTCATGAGACAGAGTTTTTTTAAAAAATTAACAAACAAACAAATAAAATGCCATGTGGTTGTCTGTGCTTATAATTGCATCACTGGGGTAGTGAAGAAAGGAACCTCTCTAGACCTCACTACTCAAACAGTTTAGCCCAGTTAGCAAGTTCCACATTAAGTAAGAAACTCTTTCTAAAAAAATCAACACGGACAGCATCTAAGGAAAAATAATACTTAGGTCATTCTCAGGCCTCCATATATGCATACCAGCACCAGTCCATACAAGAATACACACACACACACACACACACACCCTAAAAATTGTAAAACTAAAATGTATCAGAGAGGGAGGACTGGCTGCCTTTGGTATGAGAAGTCTTGTATTTTGGACAGTCATCCCTCAGGGAAGTCCTCTGACTGCTGGTGTCTGTCCAACACCTCACACCCCTTTGCCAAACTGCTCCAGTTAAGGGCTCCAATGCTTTGTGGGTTGCTCCGGGGTTGTTTGAGTCTAGTTTTATAAATTTCCTTCCTAAGTTAGCTGCAATCCAGGCTTCTACTATTTCCATTGTCTGACTGTCTCCTCATCACTTCAGTGGGCATGTATTGAGTATAGCAACCTGTAAGTTACCAAGCACAAGTCTGAGCAAAAGTGAATAGAAGCTCAGTATAAAAGTGTGCGTTAAAACTGACATGGCAATACTAGTTAACACCTGGCTAAGAAGCATCCTCTTCAGTAAACTTATTTAAATACGGTCATCCCTTTGTATCCACAGCCGAATGGGTTTTAGGAGCAGGGTGTTAAAATCTAAAGATGTAAGACTCAATGGAGATTGACTCCACAATTACACATAGCCTATGCACACATTTATATATACTTTATCAGCTCTAGTTACTTATAATGCTACATAATACAATGTAAATACTGCCAAAACCTTTTAAAATTAAATTCTTTTGGGACCAATGAGAAAATCAAGTTTGTACATACTCAATAGAGACACGTTCTGCCCCCAAATGTTTAAAAAAAACTCTCACCCTACTCATTTTCCTCCTCATCCTCTGTGTGTGTGTGTGTGTCTGTGTGTGTGTGTGTGTGAGAGAGAGAGAGAGAGAGAGAGAGAGAGAGAGAATGACAGAAAGTGGGGGAGGGAGGGAGAGTGGGGGGAGGGAGGGAGAGTGCGAGAGTGAGGGAAGGACAGAGAGTAGGGGAGGGAGGGAGAGGGAGATGGACAGGAAGGGGGAGAGAGAGAGGGAGAGGGAGAGGGAGGGAGAGGAGGGTTACTGTGGCAAGGGACAGCACAGCACACTGGTAGAGGTCAGAGCATAGCTTTATGGGATTAGTCTCTCCTTCCATCTTTACACCGTCAGCTATATAACTGCTTTCTACTAATTTTCATAGACAGCATTATGTAAAGAGATAGATCCAAAAGATAGGAAGTTTGTGGTGTAACTGGGTGTTCCATAGGCCCTGGGTTCAATCTGCAGCTCCAAATATACATAGATAAATAACTTAATAGATAAATAAAACCATGCTCTGCAAATAATTCAAGCTCCAAAGTGATGGTTTTAAGTTTTCAGCTGTTTGGATCATTTCCCCTGAGAAAATTGCTTTGCCTTGAGGAATAGGTATTAGCTTTGTACATGTTCTTGGAAATTGTTAAGAATTAGATTAGGTTTATTGGAGGATCCCCAAGGCATAGTCAACTCAGCAAATTCTGAACTGGGTGGCTTTTCAGCCTTGACACAGGAGAACGGAATAGGAAATAACTTCATTGGTTATGTAAATCATGACATTCAAGCTGGAACAGACCAACACTCAGAGAAGAATTTTTGTGTTGCACACACATGACACTGAATGGGCACTGCCTTCCCCAAGGCTGGGCTGGGTGCTGTACTTAACTCTGAATAGAAATGCTCTCCTCACCTTCTTCATCTGGCCAATCTGTGTTCATGTGTTTAGATTCTTTCTTTTCACCCGTTTTCTTTCTCTTTCAAAGCATTGATAGCTGAATGGGCTCCTTAACCTGATAAAAAGAGAAACTGTGCCTTATGGAGTCTTTCAGACATAGTTTTTGCATTTAACAGTTTTTAAATTTTATGTATATAGGAGCTGTTTCTGCATTTATCTGTGTACCTTGCATGTGCCTGCTCTGTAGGGAGACCAGTAGAGTTTAGGAACCCCAGGAACTGAAGTCACAGTCAGTCGTGATCTTCATTTTGGGTACTGGAAATAAAACTCAGGTCCTCTGGAAGAGCAGTCAGTGCTGTTAATCACAGAGCCATCTCTCCAGTACCTCATTTAACATTTTGTTACTAAATTAACTTTTTAAATAGAGTCTTGGTTTATGTGTCTGGCTATTCCCGAGGTTGCTATATATATATCGTCCCTGTATTCACCAACTATATTAATGTTTTTCTATTTACCATATGAAATTAGGATTTTTTAAAGCATATGGACATTTTCTTATCATTTTTATATCCCTACCATCTAATATGGCTCTAACATACATTAGGCTCTTGGGAAATGTTCAGGATCGTTGAGCCAGCTATGTTTATGGATGCTGTAGTTGTGTTTATGGGAAACATTTTCATATCTAAGAGAGCTAAGTCCCAAGGAGGGTCATGGTTTCAGACTCAATGTGGGACATCAGTGACTGGGTTTGGGGTCCCACTCTTTCAACTTGTATATGTATGATCATAGATACATCATTTCTTCTTTCCAAGCTTTTTATTCATCTCTGAAATGAGATATTAATACTGACAGTACATACTAAAGAAGACAATTATAATGACTAAATAAAATAACACACATAAAGTGCCCAGCCATTGTATCTGCTGCAGTATAATTAATGAGCATAATCACAATCATAATTTATGCATCTTGCTGTAGTGTGTTATGTTGTATGTGTGTGTATGTGTGTGTGTGCGTGTGTGTGTGTGTGTGTGTGTGAGAGAGAGAGAGAGAGAGAGAGAGAGAGAGAGACTTACAAAATATACTTAGTTTTTAAATTTTCATTTCTTCCTACCTATAGCAGCTATTTAAGCAGTGTGAACTATTTATCAATTTAAATGAGAGAGGGAAGGGGGTAAAGAAAGTGTAGGTGGAGAAAGAGACAGAGAAAGAAATGGAGAGAGTCCTTGATGGCACAAAGGCAGCAAGGGCAAAAGGACTTGGCTTCATTTTTACCTGCTGGTATGATGGCTGCTAAATGAGTACATTGTGGATGGAGGGGGGACAGGCAAGAAACTAAGAAACTACCAGTGAAAACGAAACATCTTCAAAGGGGGCTCAGGCTCTTTATAAACCTTCTGCATGATTTACATGGATAATGAAGAAAGGTAAGTTATTTTTCCTCTTCAAATTGCTAATGAACAGTAAGAGTGACAGAAATTGTAACATAGCAGAGATGTGCCAAAGATCATATTAGTACAAAGTAAAAATTTTTCTTAAATAAATATGGGTCCAAAGTTGAAATTACACATGAGTGCAGATGTCCCAGGCACATGTATTACAAAAAGCCCCACACTAAGACTGAAGATCAGCCACAATGGAATGCTCTGTAAATGTCCTAAAAGATACACATGCAAAAGAATAACGTATAGGTTCCACCCTTTTCCTTAGCACTCTGTATTACACACAAATTTTTTTTTTTTTTTTTTTTTTTTTTGGTTTTTCGAGACAGGGTTTCTCTGTGTAGCCCTGGCTGTCCTGGCACTCACTTTGTAGACCAGGCTGGCCTCGAACTCAGAAATCCGCCTGCCTCTGCCTCCCGAGTGCTGGGATTAAAGGCGTGCGCCACCACGCCCGGCTTACACACAAAATTTAACTATACTTACAAAATTGGAGGCAAGTTGAATCTGGTGGTACAAACTAATAGGGAGGCTAAGTCAAAAGGATCGTGAGTTCAAGGCCAGCTTAGGAAACTGAAGGGATAACTTATTTCAACAATAGAAATTTAAGAAAGGAGCCAGGACTATCTCTCAGTGGAAGAATGTTTTCCTAGCATGTATGAGGCTCTCTTTTCAGCCACCAGCACCCTTCTCCCCAAATTAATTCATTAATTTTTAAAAGGAGGTAAATAGATCACACATCTGTTTTCTCTGCTGTCATCATGCATCTTTCGAGGTGTCTGGCTGGTTAGCTCCGAGGTGAAAAAGGCAAGGACATGGGGGTACCTGTGAATGATGGTGGCCCCTGTGGATGATGGAAGCAACTGTGAAGGAGATTTCCCATTCTGTCCTGGAGCCTGCACACATCATTTCACTGATGTGCAAATCTGACAATTCAGTTTCACACAAGTGACCTCAAAGCCTTGTGAGAAATCTTTTCTCACTGCAGACCAAGGAAAAAGAAGAAAATGAGTCCTGTGATCAATTAACTAGTCTTTTTCATAGTCTACTTTCTGGTTCCCAAACATCTGCTTCCTTTCCCTTCTCTCACATAGAACACACTTACACTCCACCCACGTGCCAAAGATAACCCCAAATCCCATTCTGCCATTGTGTCTAAATCAAACAGCGGGATCTCTCCAGTGATGTACAGCCATCTCTCAGAACTAGTTGAGGCTGCTTAGGGGCTGTCTAACTATGAACAGAAAGAAAAGTTTTTCACTCTTCATGAACTTTCTACATCATCACTGTTTAGTCTCACAGTAGAGGAAGGACAAGCACACTGCTCAGTTCCCCTAAAAGAGATGCAGTCGGGCAGTCATGGTCACGCCATTCTCACAGAGCATGTATTATGCATGTGCATGTTCCAATCTTAGCAGTCGAGCCAGTTGGTTGATTAGATTGTAACCTGTGGCTATATTTGTGAAGATTCTCTGTACCACGGACGTGGTGGTACATCCCGTCCTTGAAGGGCTGTCTGACTGTCATTGTGCACATCTTCCTACTTTAATTTTGGAGTTCTGAATGTTTTCTTGGAGTTCAACCTGGCAATTAAATTTTAGGTTTTGACAGGCATGGTAGAAGCTGTTTGTGTGCTGAATTTCTTAGTGACTGAGGCAGGAGAATCACTGGAGCCCAAGGAGTATTAGGCTATTCTGAACAACATAATGAACTTTTAAAAAATAAGGTGTGAGATCGGGGGTGATTTCATGATATGATCATGATAGCGATCATGGTGGTAGTGACAGAGGTGGAGGCGGTGGTGATGGTGATGATAATGAGGAGGATGGTAGAGATGATGGTGATGAAGGCTGAGGAGATAATCCTGACTATTGGTGGTGATACTGCTGATGCTGGTGATGGTGAATGGTGGTAATCATAGGGGTGGTGGTAATGGTTATGGTGCTGTTGGTGACTACATGAGTTAGTTCGTGGCACAGACATTTTAATATACCCTTCACATTCTCAATCACTAAGAAACCTCAAGAAAAAAAAATCAGAGCACACAATTATTTAGAGCACATTTTAAGATATAATCCCCAGTTCTGAAAATTATTCCAAGTATCCCAGTGATAAATCTGTTTTTCTGGGGCTGAGGAAGTGACTCAGTGCTGAAAGTGATGGCTGTGCAAACAAGAAGACCAGGGTTTGTTCTGAGAACCCTGGTAAATGCAGGTGGGTATGACTTCCTGCCTGTAATTCTAGCCTCAGCTGGTAGTGATGGTGGTGATGAGAGTGAAGATAAGGGTGGTGATGGTGATAATGGAGTGCCTCAGAAAGTAGTGCCAGGGAATCCACTCAGACCTGACCTCCCTAGGAGGCCTGTTTGCATGTTTGTAGGCACACATACACATGCATGACTGCAAAGGCACACATGAGCATGCGTGAATGTTGAGACACTTGCTCCGTTGCTCTTCTACCTAATTTTTGAGTCAGAGTCTGTCATTCATAACCAGAGCTTGATGATAAGGCTACTAGCCAGTTTGTCCAGAGATCTCCAGTCTCTATCTTTTGAAGCTGAAATCACACACAAGCTGTTGATGTGTCCAGTATTTAAGAGGGTTCTTGTGGATTCAAGCTCCTGTCTTCATGCTTAGATAACAACTACTTCAACTGCTGACTCCACTCCCCAGCCCACCTTTCATATTCTAATGGACCATCTTCAGGAAGGAACTCCAACATCTCCTCTGAACCACTTTTCCTTGCTCACGGTGTGAATGCAGTTTCACTTACTGTGTTCTGCAACCTAGCTGAAATATTAGCTCCCTGATGCCAGTCACCAGAAACAGATGAAGTCTTTCCAAGACTCTCTATGCCCTAAGACCCAGTCCCCTCTCATACTGTCGATATCTACAGAATGAGCAACTTCAACGATTTCACTTTGGTGGTACATTCTCCCTTGAAGAAAAGTCTACTTTGCAGGGATTTCCTATTACTTGTAGGCACAAGAACTTGTGGGTTAAAGAAAATGATGATGAAGATTGATGCTCCAAGACTCTAAATGAATGCTGTTCCTGCTTACTAAACCATTTCCTATCAGTACCATGAGCTGAGCCATAATTACACCGGGCTTACTCATTTATTTGGTCTATTAAACGCCAGCGCATTGACTGCTTTTTTCTCCATATGGTTGCAGTCAATATGGAGAATTTGAGGACATCAGAACCTCTTCAGGCCCTCCAGGTATGTCACAGTATCAGACATCTGTAAACAAATGCTAATTAGAAAACTACTTGTCATCTCTTATGTAACCAACATAGTTTTACAGTAAAAAACATAATCTTATTCAGTACTTAAAAATATCTGTGTTCTCCCTTGGTAGGGACCTATTTAACTGTCTTTTCACTCTCTCATCCAATGGATCTTGTCACCTCTAACTTACAGGTGGGACAATGATTTTCAAGCCTCCTGTTCCCTCCATCCCTTATTCTTGGTTTATTCAACTTTGCTGATCTGAGGGGAGCCTGTTCTGCTTTCTTTGCTCTGGGATGCTTAATAGTTTCTTTGGCAATGATAACAGAAGTCCTCAAAAGGTCTGGATATGGCTTTTCTACATTCAGATGGCATTTCCAAGTC
Source organism: Mus caroli (assembly GCF_978045245.1). Classification (NCBI taxonomy): domain Eukaryota; kingdom Metazoa; phylum Chordata; class Mammalia; order Rodentia; family Muridae; genus Mus; species Mus caroli. The sequence goes on along the minus strand of NW_028227256.1, from coordinate 173,011,368 downwards.
ATCTGAGAAATGAGGAACTTGGGAATGAAGAACATTTTTCAGAAATGTGAAAGAATATTTCAAAAATACTAAGGTTAAAGGTGTTTCTGTTCTCTGTAACTTTTTTCTTGTGTCCCTTGGTGTTCTCTTACCCTAAAGAGTGTAATGATATTTCTGTTTGCTCAGAAACACCAGATGTGTGATGAAGTAGGTCATGGGCATGTGTGTGGATGTCTTAGAATAAGTCTCTGAAGTACTTCTTTATAAAGAGACTTTCCTGATCAAACCACTGTGGGTGTGCTCTATGCTGTCTTCTGGTGGGAACACAATGTACATTTCCATTTTTAATCTTTGGTAAGTTCTGTGGTGGGAGTGCACACCTGTAGTCTGAGAATTTGGAAGCCAAGACAGGAGGAATGCTAGTCTCAGGCCATCTTGAGGCTTTGTCTCAATAATGATACTAAATTAAGTATGTTAGAAAAAATCTTAAAGCCAGTAACTCTGAGCATATTGGCAATAATCTTTTATCTTTTCTTTCATAGGCAATTCCCTTCACACTTTGAAAATGTGCATTCTGAATTGAAAATTCCCAAAGGAATTTAAATAATATGAGATTATTTAAGTAATAAGACTTGTATGAAGCTATAAACATATGTTGACATTGTGTTGACACAGACATTAAAAAAATTACAGCTGCTACTGTAATCTGCTACAATAAATTACAAATTGTCCCCAACAACAATACATTCAAAGGGCATTTGTGTTATTTCCTGTTGATTTTTGAAACAATGAGAAATCCATCATGAACATGTATACATCTTTTCTTTGGATTCTAGAACCTTCCTTCCTCATCCATTTGATACCCAAACTCTAGCTTTTCTTTATGGAGAATTCATCCATTTTGGTTCATGGGGAACAGGTTTCCATGTATTCCTTGTATCAAGAGATGGGGCATCATTCAAGCTTCCCAGTAAAGACTTTCATTCCTTGATCATAACCTAACACAGTCAGTTCTCATCTTTACTACCATGTATGGAGATTTCATAGACAGTGGTATGTTGAGTGGTTGCTTTGGCTGGTGTGTGGAAAATGGCTCCAGGCATAATGGGATCCAGGGATCCACAGGCTCCTAGAGAGTCACAAGAATAACACAAGGGAACAGAGACTATGATCGGGTTGCATGTGTGAGAAAGGAGATGAGAAAGAAAATAGTCTTCAAATTCTTTTAGTGACAGTCATTTGTTGATGTGGGTAGTGAAGAAAAGACTGAATAAGGATACTTTCTACATGTTGGGTTGAATTATGGGATGGAAGGTAACTCTGTCAACATAGATGATCACATGAGAATGGGTATATTTGTGTGTGTGTGTGTAAATATTCCTTGATAACCATGGACATTCATGCCATAATTCCCCAGGGTACAAAACAGCATATCATTTGTATATATTTATACCATCTTCTTGTGTGTGGTAAAATAGATCTAAATTACTTGTAACGCTTAGTATGATATAAGTGGCAATTGAATGGTTATGTAAGTTAATCATCTTAGACAATAAGAGAGAAAGTCTACATATTTAAGGGCGAATCAATTCCCTTCTGTATATTTTCTATCTGTTGTCCATTATCTCCAAACAAGTCTCCTGAGTACAGAAGGCTGAATGTGTACATCTGTACACCTTTCCTTCTGTTTGTCCATCTATCCATCCATCTATCTATCATCTGTCTCAGTCCATCTACAAGTCATTACTGTGTCAACATGTAGCTTCTCAGAAGACCGTGGTTCACTTAAAAGCACCAAGGAAACATCTTCAGTCTCACAGTCAGTAACCTTGTCATTATCTTAATAAAATAAAGGGCATCTATGCCTAGTTCATTCCTTTAAATAAATTACTAAACATTAGTGAAGAAGTGGTCATCTAAAAACAACACACTCTAGCCTCAGTGTAAGAGTTGAATTAAATAATTGTGGGCAAATGGAAAAGCTGGAAAGCTGCTTCCTGTGTCATTTGAGAAATCCTGCAAGAGAAAACTGCCCAACTAGCATTAGTGTAATAGATATGTGTGTATTTGTGTCTGTCCATTTCACATATTGTGCCAACAGATTATATTTAAAGGGGAAAGTATCATTAAGGTAATAAGCAGAAAAGTAAAGTATGTTGAGGCCTGTGCAGTCTTTTAAGAGGTATTTATAGCTAGAACGGATACATGCATTTCTGTATCAATGCTGTGAAATCCCAGAGTTTAGGGACAAGCTGTCAGTAAGAGTATGCTATGCCCTTTAGGGGGCATTATTCAATTTGCCAGTAAACAGATGGGCATGCTGGGAAAGTTGGTGATAAATAAGACCCTGGGAAGTAAGGTAATTGAATAATCATGACATTTATCCCTGTTCAGATGTTGTAACATTCATCTTGGAGGCCTAAAATATTAAATTTGTGATTTTTTTCTGGATGTCATCGCTCTCAGAATACTTGGCTCATGTGGCAACTGCAGGCTCTTCTGCAGATGTGTGTTAATTTAGTTTCATCAGCTTTGAGCTGCCACCAAAATCATCTTCAATCGTAATTCCAAGCTCCAGCTCAGGTTTTTCTTTAAATGCAAATAAGCTACAGTGTTTATATCTTAAATGGATGAATATAATTACACAAGTCATATTTTTTTCTTAATTCTCAGAAGAGTGAGGAGAATAAATATTGGATTCTGTGCCTGCAGCTAAAAGAAAATTGGGAACAATGTATTGTACTAGATTGTCTTTTTTCTCCCCACAGTATTTCTATGTCAGGAAATAATTTGATTTGTCCCATCTAGTAGAAGGGTAGAATGTCTACCTTTAGTCTTTGTCTCTCTGTCTCTTTTTCTCTCTTTCTGTCTCTGTCTCTCTCTTTCCTGCTCTCCTCCCCCCCTCCCTTTCCTCCCTCCACCCCACTTTAAATTTTAGCAACCTTAACCTACAACCCTCAGAAGTTTGGTTTCTCAAATCTTCTTTCCAATTAACTTTTCTGTCTTCCATCTTTTTTTTCATCTCCCCACCTCTGTCAAATCTCTTAGAAGGGCAGCATAACTGATTTCTTTACTAGTCACCCCTGGTTAACCCTTTTTCTGAAATATGCATTCACTCTCTCTCCATTCAACTTCTTCCTAGCTCTTGTCATTGTTTGTTTGTTTTTGGTGGGGTTGTTTGTTTGTTTGTTTGTTTTAGGTGTGACAATTTCATTCTTCAGCATCAGTCTCTCACAAGATGGGGCTTAGGGAGGTTTATACTGAGTAGATGAAGACAAAATGCATTCTTTACTTTGACTCTAAACCAGACGGAATATCAAATTAAACGGTAAATGACCACAATAGACACTGTACCTGTCAGGCCTTCCCATGTGGCCCCAGTTCATCTGTCTTTTCGGTTGTATGTAGTACTTCTTATGTTGGTGTTAGGAACTGTCATATGTGACTATACTCTGCTTCATGAATGCAAATTGAATGAATATTCATGCCTAAGAAGAAGCCTAATGACTGGCTTATGTGTGTTGTCTCACTCTCTGCTGTTGTGACCTGTCTTGAATATTTTTGCTTCCTTAGTTCAGGCTTGAGCATAAGTGCTTTTTCCTGCTAAGCCATCCTATTGGCCCCCAAAGTAATGTTTTGAAGCATGTAAATTAAATGTTATTCTTTTACATAATATCAGATACTTCAGTGAGAATAAAAATGACTTTTCTTTTGTGGTCTAAACTAAAGGATCCCCATTCATCCCTTAATCCTTTTCCCCATCTCCCTAGTACACTTCTCTATATAGACTTCCTTTTTTTTCTTCAGACCTACTAAATTCATTCTTATTGGGACTTTCTGAGCATTTTGTAAGCCCACATATCCTTCCTGTTAAATCATTCATGAAAGTCTTCTGATCATGCCTAGACAAAGCTTCTAAACCCATGGTTCACAGGCCACCCAGTTATCTCTTTCAGGAGGCTTTCAATGTTCTTCCCATGTTTGACATTGTCTCCTACTGATTTTATGCATGCTCAGATTAGAAGTATCTGTCTCTGACTTTAACATAAGTGCAAGCAGAACATGATCTTGCCTGTTTGTTTTATGCTAGCATCCCAGTTTTTAGAGTAGTGTCCTGCAGACATAAGGCACTCAGTAGAAACCTACTTAAATTAGCAAGTCGGTGTAGGGTAGAGAGATGTTTTACATCTCTAATGTCAATACATATTTCTAAGGACTGTCATCATATGCTACTCTACTGAAAACCAAGGACGCAAAGCATATTGTAAGCACGTGTTCCATGCTGCACACCTAGAACTGTATTCAACTTCTTAGAACACATAGTAATGAAGTAATTGCTCAGTTAATCCACTTACAGATTACACTGAGTACCACAGAAGGTTACAGAGTAGAACATTACAGAAACAGCCCAGCCATGTTTATCTAGAAGTGCTAGCTTAAAATGGCTGTGTTTCTATGTACTACTTGCATGAGGAGTGTAAGTAATTTAGAATGCATTTCACATGCAGGATATGTCATCCTTATATGATTAAGTTTGAGCACCAGTCCACCTTCATTCGCACAAAATTTAGTGTACTACCAATCATATTTTTAATGCTGATTTTTGAGAATCAGCTGCCTGTTGTTCGAGCACTTAGAGTCTTGGTTCCCCTCCAGTGCCTCCAGGAGATAAGAGTTCTTTGGGAATGACTCCAGCAGTAGATTCTCCTCCCTTCCACCTCCTTACTACTGAATTCTTGGGATCTATTCCAAGCCTCCCACATGCTAAACAAGAGCTCTTTTTCTTAGAATATTTCCCTAGTCCTGATAGCTATGTTTACATTATCAACTATAATATCTTCCATTAAAATAATTTTCTGAGATTCCCCACTTTTGTGTATGATTCTCCTCTTTGGGTATCCAGGCATAAGCAGAGGGAAAGAAATTCACGCTTGAGCCCCAGACTTAGCCTTGATATATAGGTTCTTATTACAAACCACAGTGTAATAATCCCAAAAGGGAATCCTCTTTTTCCATTCATACTAGTTTGTGAGTATACTGACTTTCTGAGTCAGGAAGATAGAAAGCTTGGCAGGCATGGTGGCAAATCCTGTAATACAAATACTAGGTATGGTGAAACAGGAAGGCTGTGAGTCTGAAGGCAACCTGGACTTCATGCAGATTGGGACTAACCTGAACCTGGGTCAGCTTGTAGGTTCACATCTCAACCCTCTTTGGACAATCAAGGGACCACTCTGATTTCTTTGATCTGAAGACAATAATAACATCTAAATGATTGTTCTGATGACTGACATGCTGATGACATGCTCAGACCCTCAGACCAGTTTAAAGCATGTGGTAACACACAAGTAAGCTTGGGGAACAATGTTTGATTCCTGTCCCTGTCACCATGGTGACTATGATCTATCAGCCTCTCTCCTTCATCCCTTGTATTTGTACTTTCTTAAAAGTTACTGTTATCAGAAACTGTATCTGGGTGAATGCCCCCCAAAAGCCTGTTTGATGAAGGCTTAATCTGCCATATCAAGGTACGACTAGAATGCAGGAAACCTTTTATGAGTTGGGACCCAGGCATAAAACCTGGCCATTATGGTTATAAACTTAGAACTGAAAATAGAATACCTGGTCCCTTCTTGTGTGTGGTTTCTTGTAGTCACAAAACAAGCAGTAGTTTCATCATGTGTCCCAACACAGTATACTGACTGCACAGCACAGACTCAAAGGCTACAGAACCAAATGACTATGCATTGAAATATCCCAGTCATAGTAAACTCTTTCTCTTTTTAAAATTGTTTATCTCCTGTATATTGTTGTAGTTACTGAAATTTGACTAACACAACCAGTATCCTCCATTATGTGTTTACAGGTGATTGCATGTTACATCATTTAAAATAATTCACTTTCTGAAAAATAGAAAGTTGCTTTCTCTACCAGGGGTGCAAATTACTCTTTCTTATTATATTTTTAAGACTTCCTCCTAAGAGGCTGAAAACAATTGACCCCAAGCCAACTCCTGGGAACCCAACACCATGAAAACTACTTCCTTGGGCACTTGAAAGTGACTCAAATCAGTAGCTCTCAATAGGAACTTACCTAAAATTAAAATGGATAGAAATTTGCATTCTAATTTGCAATCAGCAGTCTCTTTGACTTACTCTAGTTCTTGATCAACAGGCGAGGCTATCACATTTGCCTTTCTGATCCAGTCACAATACTAAACAGGAATAAATTATTCCTTTAAAATGAATGCATCAGCATTGAAAATCTGTGAGCTGCAAGATCTGTCTGAAGGTCCATGTACAATGCTCTCCCATTTCTTTTGTTCTCTCTATACAAAGGCCAGTGTCTGGGATTCATCTTACCTTTCTGCCCTTCAACTTTGCTGTCTGTCTGGGACATTTAAATGTGTTTAATAACATTTAGATTTGATTTGTTTGCCTTCCAAATGGACCGCTCTTATTTCTTTCTTGCCCACACTAATAACAGAATAAGGAAAAGAATAGAATCAAATGCTATTCAGGAATGTCGCTGTCCTACTATGTCATCATTCTTCCTGCATGTTTGCACTATCTGTTGAATACACAGTAGTGAGTGTAGAGCCATGTGCATCCTGTGTAAGCCTTGTGCTTCTATTCAACCACAGGGGAATGGTAAATGCAAACCTTTCTCTTACTATGGTTTGTCAAGGTAGCAGGATTACTAAGAGGCACCGACTAACACCAACCATGTCCTCCTGGTATATGCTTCATTTTTCTACTTATCCACAACCATCCATAGCTTTTGAGTACCTGCTACTATGATCCCAAAAATTCTATGTTTTATGTGCTTCCCCTCAGACCTATGCATATACTATTTCCTGTCATAATGAAGTGAAGATTATAGAAATGGCCACATGGTTAAGAACCTGTACTGCTTTTTCAGAGGACAAGAGTTTAGTTCTCAGTAAGCATGTTAGGTAGCTCCCAATAACCAGTATCTCTATGGGGATCCTACACCTCTACCTTCTGTACTCCCGTACTCATGTGCACATACCCCAACACACACACACACACACACACACACACACACACACACACACACACACTGAAAAATAAAATAAATCAGATAGGATCTCTAAAACCAGACTGCTATGTCCCAATCCTGACTTTGCTAGCCATACAAGTTTGTGGAAATTATCTCCTGGGACTTTCATTTTCTTACCTTTAAGATAGATACTTTAAAATCAAATTACTATCAAAGCAAACTACATTGAAGTGAATCAAGAAAGATGCTATTCAAGGCTGTTGCAGTAGTGAAGAGAAATGTAAATGTGGTCAAAACTCAAAACTGTCAGTGAGACAGAAGGCAGAGAGCTTTAACAAATGTGGTGGGGACACCCCTGGCCAGATGTGCTTGCATATTGGCTGTACCTAAAATGAAGGGGGATTTCCTCATGTCTGTGTGATAGCCAGTGGTTTTGAACCTTGACCCTTGAAACATGCTAAACATATGCATGCCATTCCATAGGGACCAGGAGGTAGTCCTGGTTGTTGGTTTTCTCCACAGTGATGGGTCTGCCTTAGAGAATGACCAGTGTGAATTGCAAAATTGGTTAAGGGGCTTTTGAAAAGACTCAAAGGAGGAGGATGGAGGGAGAGAGAGAGAGAGAGAGAGAGAGAGAGAGAGAGAGAGAGAGAGAGAGAGAGAGAGAGAGAGAGAGAGATTTCATCGTGACAAAGTTTCTAAACACAATGGAGGGTCAGGGGTTTAGTCTGGAAGTAGGTCTTGGGTGAGTGGCGGTCATCTAGGGGTTCTGATATAACGGTTCCCAGGAATCTCTTGCAAAAAAGAGGCCAGGCATGAAAGTAAAGTAATGGTTCATGGCAGGGAGAAGAGCCTCCTGGGAATGAAGGCAGTGATTGACAGTGGGGGTCCCTGACAGAAAGCAGCAAGGATCTGAGACAGGAACTGGAAGCAAGAGCTGCTTCAGAGTCAAACAGAGATCCTGGGGATCCAGGACATGAAGTAGCAGTTACTAATGGAGGATGGAGGGTGACAACAAAGAAGGTAACAGTTACAGTCTGATGCAGAACTGAGACGTACCAGCCACAGAGAGAAAATGAAAAAAACCACAGACAAGAGCTAACATCAAAAGGATGAGATGCACTCCAGAACTGGAGTCTGGCTCAGACTTTTTATTGTCTTCTACAGATCCTTTTCCAGCCTGTCCCTCCTTCTTGATTGGTCCCTCCTGGGGTATCCTCCCTTGAATAGGTTTTTCTCCCTCCCAGCCATTAACAGGAACAAACCTTCTTAAAGAGATCAGTTCCCATTTTCAAGGTTGACCCAAGTTCTGGTGACCCCTTCCCCCTTTAGAAGAGTCATGTTTAAAGTTTGATGCATATAAGGAAAATGTTTAGGCCCCACATGTAATATCTATGTTAGTAAAGCTATGATATCAGTGGTGTGGAAATCTACACTATCAGGAGCTAGTGGATCTTGACAATTGACTGGCCAGCATGAAATATTATGTTAAAATGGCTCCACACTTTCAGGGATGTGCAGGTCTTTTGGTTACAACCAGTAGCAGTTAATGGATTAAGTGCTCTTATCCCTCCCTTACACAGTCTTGCCTATGTAATCACATAGGACATTTTGGAAGCTTTTTTTTTTTTTTTCTCTTTCTTCCAAGCAGGGTTGACAGTCAAGCCAACCTGCCATCAAATTCCTCCTTTGTGAGACCAGTACATTAATTAATCATTTAAGCTCCCCCCTTGACATAGTAATATGAGATTAAAAGCATCCCCTAATAGCCTGTAGTTTGACATCTTGGGTACTAAAAGCCACATGGGCAGTGGTCAATCAACAGTAGCTGATATTGCCATCCTTTTCAGCCTGGTGCCTAATCAGCCCAACAGCATGTGCTGAAATAACCAAAGGGGATACAAGAAGCATGAGGCTAGTCTTACCCCTATGGACTATGACACACTGCACCAGAAGGCGCCGGGTGACCACTGACTGCTGATCCCCCCACTATTCCTCTCAGGCTACCCATGGGTTGCATCAGTAACAAAAATGAAATGTTATGACAGCCATTAGAATTGTTTTCAGAAGAAAAATTTAATAGTCAGTTAAAAGTCTTAGATCCTAGATACTAGCCACTCTCCTAGTGAGTTTTTTTACCCTTATAGATTAAAAAATAAATAAATGTAGCCAATGAATTGGTGGTGTCCACCTGGCATGTGACTTCTAAGGAAACAGGAGAAATTTGCTTACTCCCCCCTAAGAAAGTACTGAGGAATGCACAGAGAAATGATTCTACCATGCTCTTCTTGGTGGACCAATGAATTGATTGGGCTCACAAACAAAGCATGGATCATTTAGATCAGCCACATTAATAGGAAGGTCACCCACAGGTGATGACTCAAGAAAGCTTTGTTCCTAGAGCTTCCTTCATGACTTTCAGGCAGCTCAGCCAGTGGGAGAGTCTCTTTCTGGCAATTGTTTACTGTTGCATAACCTGGGGGGCCTGCTCTTGTGAATTTTGTAAGTTTAAGCTTTCTAAGGCTTATAAGTTTGGCTTACTTCCTGGATCTTATAAGGTTTCCTTCTTCATGGAATATCTTTCAATCCCAATGGAATTGTTGCATACCACTACCTCCCCTACCACCACTACCACCACCATCACCATCACCACCTCTACCTCCTCCTCCACCACCACCACCACCACCACCATCACCACCACTGTCACTATCTCCATCACTACTACATATCCTTGAGTCAGTGAATACCAAATTTTTATCTTGATATTCTGCATAAAGCCAGCCACCTGCTAATGCTGTGCAGAATGTCATGGCTGTTCACTAAATAAGGATGTGCTCGCTGGATAAACACTCTGTATGTGTGCTCAGAAGCAGAGTTGAGACGTTGTCCAAGAATGTCTCCAAACATTTTGAAAAGGAACTACAGACCTTGGGAAGGAAAAAGAGGAAGAGACTTCTTTTAAACAGCCTTGTATTTTGTTTGCTTATTTAAAATGGACTGTAATTGTCTTTTTGTTCCCCTCTACCCAGTCCCTCATGTCACCCGTCATGTGTCCTGAACCACAGATGATAAAACAGCAAGCCTGCTTGGTGACTCCCAGGCGACAGCTGTCCTGTTACAGAAAAGAGCTGAAAGCAAATTGCTTGTTGTTAGTGATGTAAGCAAAACCCCAGCTTCTTTGGTTATAGGGACTGAAGTGAAGAAAAGCAGTAGGAAACTGTACAGCCCTGTTGACAGCAGTAATGGGGTGTTCTCCCAGCACTGCATGTCTGCCTGTCTGTCTGTCAGCATTTGCAATTACAGTGTAAACGTTAACTCCATTACCCTTCTGTCTCCATTCCACATTTGCAATATAACAACCATTTCCCTTGTTTCCTTTCTACTCACAGAAATGATCCTAAATTGCCTCTGTAGATAAAATACCATAATCTATTTGAGAGAAAAACAGTGTTTGTACAATTCAGATGATATTTTCTCAAATATATAACAGTGTACAAATGAGTAAAAATGCTCCTCTTTGTTCTTCAAGGCAGTCTAGAATGTTGTAAAAACATCTTTTTTTTTCATATTTATGTTCTGTCCAAACTGAAACGCTGGATCAGTTTAACAGCTAATTTAGCTACGGTGAACTTACAAGGCTGAGTGGTATTGCATGCCCAAGGGGGAACACTGACTGTCCACACATTAATCCAAAGGTGAATGTGTTCTTATTTGAGAAGAGGGATTTTATCAATTCAATGAAATTAAAAAATTCAATTAAATCTTCCTATGTGAGTGAGCTATACATTCTGTGAAGAGAAATAACTACAGGAGATTAAGAATGGATGGAACTAGAAAATATCACCCCATTGTAAGGGAATTTCAGGACAAGAAGGGAGAGTGGGTGGGTTAGTGAGCAGTGGGAAGGGATAGGGGATAGAGGGTGTTTCAGAGGGGAAACTAGGAAAGGGGATCAAATTTGAAATGTAAATAAAGAAAATATCTAATTAAAATAAAAGAATGGAGATGAGGTAGAAGGCTGTATGAAGACCAAGACCCACTTGGATTCCAGTGCCTGTGAAGGATGCTGGCAGCTATAAACTCTGGGAGAGAGAGGAATAAAGAGTAAGGATGCTCCTCACCCAGCCGGTTAAGACTTCCGGCCTCCAGAACTGGGGGGGAATATACCCAAATGTTTTCATACCCCTAGGTTTTCCCTAGGAAATTAATACATGCATGTTGTATTAGCTAGGCCACAGTCCTGGAAACAGCAATTATCTGCTTAACCTGTGAAGCAGTTTGTTGAAACATTAATAAAACACACTCAGGTATAAAAATGTTTATAGTACTCCAAATCAAATAAGCATATCAATGATTAATTTGTTAAAATTGGGCCATACTTCGAGCTTCCTTGTGCTTCTTTCTTCACCAAACTACATTTTTCAGACCTTTCTGCTGTCTTCATTGCAGATCTGACTATAAGCAGTAACAGTAGCTATGTCACAACTGGCTCAAACTTTCCTCTATCGGACAACTCAGTCCATGACTTCTGAATTCAGCCACTCAGGTTATCAGGACATGGGCAGATTACAGCTTAGTTATTTGACAGAATCCATGTGAATGGCTTCTAGTACAGTTCCCAATGAAGATCTTTGTTCTCCTCTAAAATGCTGTGAATGGAGCCTCTGCTGCCTGTCTTCTCTCAGCGTTCTGAAACACTGATGCCAATCTAGCTATATAGCATTTCTGGAGCTCACTTCTTTATGGTTTTGTTTTTGTTTCTGTTGTTGTCGTGTTGTTGCTGATATGAGGAGTGTATGTGTGTGTGTGTGTGTGTGAATTTTTTGTGGAGGAATTTAAACCTAATTTGGTATCATATAACCTCTCTCTCCATTGTTTTTATATCCCATATTATCTTAACCTACCTTGTAAGCTTCAGGCAATTTCTGCACTAATCTTTTGAGATATGTTTGCCAAGTTCTAAATTAATAGCTTTTTGGTGAACACCTTTCTTGTGACCTGTAAATTAAACAGTAACTATGACCTAGTTAAGGTCTGAACAGATGTCTTGAGTCAATGACATACTTGGTTTTCTAATGATGTTCTACGTTCTTATGGAAGGTATCTAGGGGTGATTATTCAGTTTGAAGAGACATACATAAAGTGGAAAACTAGAGCATGTCAGTGTCTTATTCCAATATGTCCTGATTCTTACGAGAGACTTTTAAATATTGCTTACTAGAAAGCAAGGGAGGGGAAACCTTTGTAAGTGAAATTATTACAAGAATATGATTTGCAAAGTTGGGGATGATTTATTTCTTCTGAAGCCCTCACATAGAAATGTTTACACATAGTTCTTTATGAGAACGGTTTTCCTCTCTCACATGACTGGACATCTCGTAATCATGGTGCCCCCTGGAAAATAAGAAGTACTCATAGTATACTAATGAATGAAGATATGAGGTGAGCCATCTCCAGGTTCAAGAAATGACTGAAAAGGTATGTGACTGGCCTAGCAACTATCTTAGCCATTCTGTGACATCACTGGGAATAAGAAAGGCTTTCTAAAGTTCATTTCTCAAAAACTTGTAGACAAATGACACATTACAGGCAAACACATATTGGTCTTGTCAATCTAAAACTTATAAAGTGTTATGTTGTCACCAGACTTTTGCTACCTTGTCGGTTCTTCTTTCTTCCGCTCTTCTCCATCCCCCTTTTCCCACCCTTTCAACCACCCTAACATGAGATAGGAGGGAAAAATTAATAGAGGAAAAGGAGGCAACATTATCATTGGACTACTTGCTGCTGATTAGGGGCACTGAGATCCTTAGGGCAAATTTATATTTCCACTATCAGCATACCTAATTTTTTCTTGTTTCCCCTTTGCATATGACTACTTAACAACCTGCAGCCAAAAGCCTCTCAGGGCCCTATCATTTATAGACCCTCTGAAAGGTTCCCGAACATCACACAATTGCAGAAACTATCTGTAGCTGGCAAAGTCATGCCTGTGCTAGAGCATGAGACAAATCATAGTCAGCTGCTGTGGATAAACTGACGCAGCCCCATATCCCACACCTGGGATTATACCAAAGCATTTTTCCATAATACTGCTATAGTTTTCAAAGAAACCAAAATTTTCACTGCATTATGTGAGCTGTTCAATTTTTAAAAATTGACCTTCAGACAACATTGTATGGAGCCTAACATAAGTGCATACTGCTGTTTATACAGCCCTGCCTAATTGTCAGCGCAATCACATTCTATATTCCAGAAAGGGCAAGTGTTAGTGCCGAGTAAGCATTAAGGGGGATGATTTGAGCTCATGGGATCAGTACTGTTGGACTGTGCCCTCTCTGAATTTTAAAGCGGAACTTGAGAGATACAGATAAGAAAAGGTTATAAAGAAGTAAGATCCTTTTTATAAAGAGAAGAGGCTGGAAATCTAGGATTGGTGATCTGAGTATGCTATTTGACAGCTCAACACTTTAAGTCTTTCATGTAGAAGAGACAATCACTGCCATTCTTTGAATGAATGCCCAGTGATAGTGAGGTGACTTGAGGACATTCTCCTCTTCAGTTCCTAGGTGGAGACTTTGCCAAGAGTAGGACTTAACAAGGTCAATTACACTATCAAGCCCACAGACCCGGTCAGGCAGACTCTCGGCAGCACCATCACTTCCTTTCATCCCTTACCAATAGGATATGAAAACATCCCTTTGATGATGTTGGGTCACATTAAGGAGCTGGGGGTAGGTAAGATTTCCATAGTTCTACTTTCTAGTAACATCTTAAATCTCTTGATAAGGTTTTGTTGGTGTACATTAAAGGAGGTGGCTGATTATCAAGGTGCACAGTTTCAGTGGCAGACATGAGCCAGAATGTGGAGAGCAAAGTCTCTGTCAGTGTTATCCCTTGATGCAGCTTGTTTTAAACTGACATAGAGAGCAACACAGTGGGCATGGCTGGCCCACACATCTTTTCTTCCCTTATTGAATCACTCATTTACATGTCCATTCAAGCCTCTTTCCCACCAACTGATACCAAGACAGAACAGCAGTCAATAAGAGAAATGATGATGTGACTCACCCTTATATCCTCTGTGTAGGTTATCCTTTGAGTTCCAGGTGACTATCACTGAGGCGGTTCCTTCTCAGCCTCACTTTCTTTCTGATTCTCTTTCCACTTCAGTGTTTCATTTTACTACATAGTCAAGGAGAGCCTCAAACTAAGCTATTATTAAGTTATGGGCCCATCTCTTATTTTTCTTGAGCATCATAGCTTTGTAGGAGAAGCCTGGGACCTTGGATGGATTCCTTCCTGGATTTCAGTGACTCATTTTTGTCCTACAATCTTTTGAACCTGCCCTGTGCTTTTCAGTTTCTCAGCATTGGGTGTAGGTTGTGGTCTATCTCCTCAACATGAGCAGTGTAAGCTCTCTTCTCCATATTTATTAATACTGCTGCCACCTTTATCTGATATCCAAGTAGAAAGATTCTGATTCATTCCGTGTGTGTGTTTGGCATAAGGTCTTTCTATCTTAGGCTAACCTAGAACTCACTATCTTTCCACCTTAGGCCCACAAGTGCTAATGTTATGGGCCCATCCCATTACAGTAAACTCTTACTTTCTACCTGGCTTCCATATCTGTAACTCAAGAGGCAATAGGCACTTTGGGATCTAGTACTGTTTTTCTAGTTCCTCTTGCTGTCCTTGCTGTAGACTTCTGAGGTTGCTGCCTGCTCTCTAGCTCCTTCACTGGACTGCCTTTTTTTTTTTCTATCTGCCATTCTGTCAGGCTAGTTTTACCCTGGTGCAGGAAGGATGGGGGGCCAGACATCCTTCAGCTTTTAGATCTCTATGGATGTATGGATTTTTCTGAAAAGATAGATTCTCATCCTCTAAGAGTCAACCACATACTTTCTGTGAAAGATTCCACTGCAACTTGAAAAGAAATAGAAAAGCAAACAAACAAACAAACAAAAAAACAAAACAAAACAAAAAAACCTCACCCCAATGAATCAGAATTGGGAATCATACTCTCCCAGCCCTCTCTTAAAGGATTTAGGCTGCTTGAGTCCATACCAAAAAAAAATCATTTCATTTTACTTTTGATATGTATTCCATTTGGCTAAAGTGGAATGCATCCCAGTCCTGGTTAGAGGCCAGAGCAATCTGTAGGCGACTTAAACAGCTATATGAAAACCGACTCACTGTATGACTTTACCAGGCACTGGGCCACACTGACAGAGGAAAAGCCATTTGGGAAGGAGGTGGTGACACAGTTTCTGATGAGATAATCAAGCTTTGATAGAGCTCACACTTTTCCACCATACGTCCCCAAAATATATTAATTTGAAAGTCATAAAACCACAGATAGGCTGATCTTATAAATGTTAACTAACATATTGTTACATTTCTGGAAGCTCTTGATGTATGGAGTTTAATTTAATTTGTACCTCTTGCTCTCCAGGGAAAAGAGAACCAAAATATTCTAATTTTCATTTTTATAATTAGTATATTATGCATACATAATATGGTCAACTTTTATTCCTTTCTCTGCCATGAACCTATCATGGAGGAATCAGTGCAGAGAGGGGTTCTAACTCCAATGGGACTTTTCCTGATGTGCTTAAATCATTAAATTTGGAGTTTCTCTGTATTTAATAAGTCCAAAAATGTTTAACTAGGAGCAAGAGTTCATAGAAGAATGTTGATTCTTTGACTGTGGCCAATAATTAGGAGGTGGGCTATTGTCATTGTCTGGTTTCCATTCCAACAACATATAGGGTTAACACTCTAAAGCAAGGTTTCTTTTAATCACTTAAGCCCATAATTTCCAAGACAATGTTTTTCTCATTATTTGTCATTATCATCATATCATCACCACCACCACCATCACCACCACTATAGATATTATTTTTCTTTTAGCATCATCATTCAATCTGAATAATCTGTCTTTGACATAGCAATTTTCATGAGCAAGCAAATATTCCCTTTTCTCAGCTCACACTCAGGAAAATGCAAAGATCTTAAACACACTGTGTCATGTTTTCTGTAATCTCTTTGTTGCTGTACATTCCCATTTCCCTAATTCTCCTATCAGGATTCTACCTTTGAGCTTTGGGATTTGTTATCCTTAGCCTGGATTCTTCTGCTCCAGGAATTCATATAACAGATTGAAGTGCTTTTTTTTTTTTTCTTTATACCAACAACTCAAACCTTACTTTACCCCCAACATGTGACTTTCTTCACTGCAGTCATCATGAGTTGAATAGTTAATTGTTTACTGTCTCTCTACTCCCAACAAAATATAATGAAGATTTTTTTTTCTACTGACATCTCCCTAGCTCTTAGGAAACAACTATCATGCAAAGTTGAGTCAAGGCAAAGTTGGAATAGGTATGTTAATCTCACACAAAGGAGATATTACTACAGTAAGAGACATAAGTAATAAAGAGGGTTGTTGAATTATGATAAACTGTTCGTTCCTAGAGGAGACAATGGTAATCCACACGTGACTAGAGTAGAGCCTTATAGCACACAAGAAGACATAGAGCTCTACCCTCAGCGCCTGCTCCCTCACTTTCATAGCAGCTATGTCCCACTAGCCCCCTTTCCTGAAGGCATCCCCACCTGCAACAGCCTGTACATATTCCCTCTCCTGGCTCTGAAATAGTCAAGTTAATCATTCAAATCTAAAGGTCTGACTAGGATCCAAATAAGAGAGAGAACACATGCTGAGTGTCCATCTGGGTCTGGCTTACTTTGCTCGGTATAATTCTTTACCAATTCTGTTTATTTACTTGAAAATTTTATAACCTCATTTCTCTATATTTTTAATTGTCATAGACCAAGATTTAAAATGCATTTGATATCTACTGAGACAATAATATTTCTTTGATTATTTTTGTGTCAATTGATTTTTATGTCTCGTTCATATTAGATATAGACAATTGAGAAATTGGGCTTTACATTCTAAGTTACATCCAATTTCAACCTGTGATAAGATGTTAACTTTTAATACAATGCACATTGAATTCTCTTTAAAATTCACCGATGTTCTTTTAGAGAAATAAATTATTTTTTGAAGATGTATATGAATGTGATATATGTGTGTGTTATGGGTGGGTCTGTGTGCCTGAGACATGGTTGCCTGGCAGTTAGCAAGCCATAGCCATTTCTCTTTACCTCGCATAGCATTGGGCTACAAGTGTATGCAACAGTCATAGCCAGCTTTTTAGGTTGGTACTGGGATCTGATACCATGACCCCATTGCTTGTACAAGTGTGCTTACCCACTGAACCATCTATCTAGTCCTAGACAGTTAATTCTTTACTTAAAGAGATGAAATTATAAAAACATAATCACACACAACTATACCACAAGGTTCCTTTAAATAGCTATTATAGTATGCATAAAATGTCTTTCTTCACATGCCAAAAAAGAACCTTGTACTCTGCTCTTCAGAAATATAGTAATTCCACAGAGCAAAGCACGTTTGTACTCCTAAAACAGAAATGCATATTCATTTTATTCAAAATTCTGACTCCAAGTGCCTCCCTAACTGTGGAAATGTAGAGGAAGCTATCGTGTTCACCCCTTGTTTTGTCTGTCAAGATCTGTTCTTTCTAAAATGCATTTCAATCCACCTATCCTGCAATATTTATGCTCTATGATCTTAACTTTCTCCCCTCCTCTGAGAATAGGAAGAATAAAGAAGACGACTAGGAATCCCATCCCAGGCTGAGAATCAGAAAGTATGCAAACACAGTTTCATCCTCAAACTAATTGCTAGCTTCAGCTCCTGAGATTTAAAAGCAGGAGGTGTGAGAATTCAGTCCACTCTGTTGTGAGGCGAATGGCAAAAGCCAATGAGCCTGTTGCCTGTTAGGTTTGGCCTTGTGTTGGCACAATGCAGATAACTGCAGCTGACTCCTGTTAATGATTACAATAACTGTATCATGTTTAAACAATGGCATCTCTTCACCTTTTACGGTATCTTATGGCTCTTATGAATTTTCTGTTCCATCTTCTGTACTAGTCCATGAGCTTTCGAGGGGGTGGTATGGGTGACTTATTTGGGGATGGCCCCACATCGGCTGCCTGTGTTCTGCATCTTGGTCACCCATGAGTGCATCCACCACTGTTCATCAGGAGTGCTTCTCTGATTCAGACTGGTCATTTTTCTCTACTTGGCATGGCATCATCTGTGGGCTTGTTGCACACCTCCTTTATTCAATTGACATATGCCCCCTACGTCCTTACATTCTCTAGGACCTTTATCATGTAGAAATGTTGGATTTTGTCAAAGGCCTCTTCTGTATCTAATGAGATGTTCATGTGGCTTCTGTTTTTAAGTTAGTTTTTTTTTTAATTTATTAGGTATTTTCTTCATTTACATTTCAAATGCTATCCCAAAAGTCCCCCCATACCCTCCCCCCCACTCCCCTATCCACTCACTCCCACTTCTTGGCCCTGGCATTCCCCTGTACTGAGGCATATAAAGTTTGCAAGACCAAGGGGCCTCTCTTCCCAATGATGGCCGACTAGGCCATTTTTATGATGGATCATGTTTAATGATTTACATATGTTGAAATGTCCTTCCTCTCTAGATGAAGCTGACTTGATCATGGTGGATGGTGTTTTTAATATGTTCTTGAATTCAATTTGGAAATATTTTGTTGAGAAAATTTACATCTATGTTCATCAAAGAGATTGGCTTAAAGTTCTCTCTCTCTCTCTCTCTCTCTCTCTCTCTCTCTCTCTCTCTCTCTCACCTTAGCATTGTACCTACAATTCTACAATTTCTTAAAGCACTTTGATTGTATTATTTGTCTGCTGAAAAACATGTGCCTTATTGATAAGAAAAAAATCCAATTTTCTTTAGCCTAAAATTCTAGATCTGCCAAATGAATATATCTTTCCCTAGCACTCAATATATAGATAGAGAACAATAAATGGAGTCTACTCTTTCTTATGTTAGGGTACTGTGGCAACTCCATTTTTCATTTCATAAATAAAATGTAGTCATTAGAATGTAGCAGATACTTGTAGAAGTTGGATCTGGTTCTTCTCCCAGCTCCATGCTCCAAGAAATAAGACTCAGACTGAAAAGTTATTTACAAATATATTTTGTACACATATTTGTAGTCATTTGGGTAGGCTCTTCTTTGACTAAATCATAAATTAACCCATTGATTCTAATCTACATTCTGCCACATAGCTGGTCACTTGTGTTCAGGTATCATATGTCTGTCTTGTCACATCTTCCTGGGTGAATCACCAAACCTCACTGTATCTCATAATTCTTTCTCCCCCAACCTGGATGTCCCAACTTCTAGTCTACCCTTTCCTATAGTCCATAGTTTTTTTTTAATTGATAAGTAATACATCCATATAGTTCACAAGATATCCTCTTTACAATTCCCCCTTTTAGTCTATTAAGCAGTTTTTTTTAAATATAAATGGAATACAATGATAACAATTATGAAAATTATTAGGTAATAGTTACATTC
The DNA here is from genome assembly GCF_978045245.1 of Mus caroli. NCBI lineage: Eukaryota > Metazoa > Chordata > Mammalia > Rodentia > Muridae > Mus > Mus caroli. The sequence continues at coordinate 172,991,866 of NW_028227256.1, read as the reverse complement.
AAAAAGCCCAGTCAGTTTGTATTGGGCAAGCCAGAAGAAAGTATTCTACTATCTATCATATCCTGGTGAGTTCAGAGTTCTTTATTTAATTCAATATGTATCCTAACTTTCATTATCAACTTGAAAACATCTTCGTAGACCTATAACATCTTCTTAAATTTTAAACAACTTAAGATTTTAATAAGACTAATATCTAAACTTCAACCTCATCAGAGACTTGAGAAAGAAAAATATTTAGTATACAGGAAGTGAAGGGCACAGTTTCCAAAAATTATAGAAATGACAGAAACAGCTGGCTACCTGGATAGTCCCTAATACTCTACAAAATACTGGAGCATCATCTCCAGCCTTCTGGTTGAGAATATCTGACAGACCTTTTGTAAAGCAGGGATTGTGAAGGACTTTCTTACCCTGTGTTGGCAGAGCTTGGGAGTCAACTTCCCTGTATCCATTTGTCCTTTCTTGATAACATACTGTCAGCAGATGAAATTAGGACATTTTCTTTGCTCAGTGGCTACCTTGCCATAAATGATGCTATCTCCAAATGGAGGTCCTTTAGTGTTCATCTTTTACTTCCAAGTCAAATGGGGTGCTGCCAGGAGTTGACTTGTCTCAATGTTTAAAAAGCTTTAAATTAATAAGGGTATCTTTAAATGTCATATTCTGTGGGTCTCTGAGGCTTTTGAAGATCATCTATCTATTCATAGCATATATGAACAAGCAAATTTTGCCTTTTTCCAAATACCTATTATCTGTTCAACCCAGAATGCATATTTCTATGATGATCTAGACTAGTATGTGACATTACCATGAGCTTGATTGTCTGATTATTGTATTTCTTAACCAGCCCTTATAGTTTATAACTTACACTTTTAAATTAATTTTATTGGATATTTTATTTATTTACATTTCAATTGTTATCCCCCTATTCCAGTTTCCCCTCTGGAAACCCCCTATCCCATTCCCCTCCCCCTGCTTCTATGAGGGTGCTCCCCTACTCACCCACCCACTCCCACATCACCACCCTGGCATTCCCCTACACTGGCGTATCAATCCTTCACAGGTCCAATGGCTTCTTCTCCCATTGATAGCAGACAAGGCCATCCTCTGCAACATATGCAGATGGAGCCATGAGTCCCTCCATGTGTACTCTTTGGTTGGTAGTTTAGTCCCTGGCATCTCTGGGGAATGGGGTTCAAGTTGATTGATATTGTTGTTCTTCTATGGGGTTGCAAACTCCTTCATCTCCTTCAGTCCTTTCTCTAACTCCTCCATTTTTAATCATCCAATATGGTTTGTAATAGCACCTTTCAAGAAGACTAGAACTTTATGTTGCATATTTTAAAATTATATAAGTACAATGCCTCAAATAAACATTGAAAATATACACACATAATGTGTATCAAAATAATCTTAAATTTGTATCAATACACAATAAACAATACCAATGTATCAAAATAACCTTATTTTTTATCAATATACAAAATTCTGTAGGAATGTGACAAAATATAACATCAATTTTTCATCAAAATACTAAGATCTCTATCAATGTAAGTGGCTATAAAATGTTTTTCAGTTTAAGACTAGATTCAATAATCTACCTCCTGTTTTTTCTTACTATTCCTATAATATTCCTGTAATTTCCTCCTCTTTCTTCTCAATCCCCTTCCTTAAGAAAGAAAAAAAAGGAAATAAAGAAATCCTTGAGTCTAGGTTCCTAAATTTTTCTTTATCCCTGTTCAAGACAATAACTATTTTTAACCAGCCTCTATTAAAAGACTACAACCATCCAACACCTCTTGAAAGTCCAAAAATCAGCCACCTCATCTCTTGTGCATGAGGCATAGTTTTCTTATCATTGTTTTCTGTTGATTCCTGACATCCTTTTGTGGGCCCTAGTAAATTCGAAAAAATGGTTAGTCTTCAGAAAGATGGCTGTAGCACTTGGTGCCCTGTATCTGTATACTGAGAAAGTGCAGGCTTAAATAAAGTCCTGATTGGAAGAATCTGAAAGGCTGGATCAGGTGAGCTAGCGGTTTTGAAGTTGTCCTGGAAGTAAGTCTTTAGAGAAGAAAACATTGGTATTGTCTTATGTAGAATTAGGCAGGAAGCTGGAAAAGTAAGCCTTAGTATCTAAGCATCCCGAGGATGAATCTTGTCAGGGCTGTCCTTTTGGTTGACTTTTTTCCTGTGAACATGACGTTTTCAGAGGTAATAAATGTTTCTGTATTAATGTATTATGGAATGTGCAATGTGCACATATCAGTTAAAGATGATTCTTTGCTCTCTGTTTGAGCAGGTGAAAGACAACTGTCTTTTGTTAGAATCTAGTTTGATCATATAACTAAACTGTAAAATAAGTGTTCATCTATGCCATATGAAAAGATTGCATGATGAATCTTGGGGACTTTGTAGCCAACAAGAGATACTTTCACATTCTTATTAGGAAGCAGAGACCTGCTTACTTAGATTTATGGACTCCTCACTTGTAAGCAGACACTGTGCTTTAAATAGTCAAAATGAATTTGAAAGTCTGCTTTGAGAACTACTTTTTCCTTCTCATACAATAATCCCAACCTCAACCTCTTGTCCCTCTACTCATTCCAGTCCCTACACACACACACACACACACACACACACACACACACACACCCCAAGATCCACTCATCTTCCTTTATTTTCTTCAGAAAGGAGCATGTCTCCTGGGGATATCAATCAAATGTGGCATAGCAAAATGCAATAAGACCAGGCACAAACCCTCATATCAAGGCTGGGCAAGGCAACCCAGTAGAAGGAAAAGGGTCTTGAAACTGGGAAAAGAGACAGCAATGCTGCCCATTCCCACTCTTAGGAGTTCCACAAGAAGACCAAGCTAAACAATCACCTTGTATATGCTAAGGACCTAGTGCAGACCCATACAGGCTCCATGACTGCCACTAAAGTCTCTGTGAGGCCCTCTGAATCCTGCTTAGTTCATTCTGTGGCCATGTTCTCCTTGTAGGAATATTCCTTAAGGATTTGAGTACAGAGGTGTGAATGCTTTGTCCATACTCTGATAAAGGATTCAGCTATTTCTGTGATGAGCACAGGTGACTGTTGTACCTGAGAAAACAAAGAGGAGGGTCAAGGGAAGTTCTTTGGTACCCATGAATCTTGAGGCTCTTAGAAATAAAGACACTGCATGTAATCAGAAAGAATAACACTATAATGTCACAGGGGCCTATCACCTGCAAGGCATACTAAAGATCCAAAGACATTCTAGTCCTTGATTGACATAATACAAGGACAAGATAAGGACAATCAGAAATGGGGAGGGGACTCTTCTGGAAAATTGTACTCATGCCATGGTAAGATTTATACCTGAAACATGGCATCCAATAAACTTAATGACTAAAGCATTTAAATCAATGAAAAATAATATATATGTTCCATTAATGATAAGTCATATTTAATAATTTTCTATCTTGCACCTTGGTCACTAGAGAAATGTATTCACAGTGGCATTTTGGATACTTTATCTGTGAATGATCCTTTACTTCTTATTGCAATGATTAAAAGAGTTTTTACTGAAATGAGAATCCAAAGTGGAGAGTTCTTAATGTTAAATGTATAAACAAAAGGTTCACATCTATTTGTGTTTTTCTTTTTCTAGGGTCAGACATTGTTCAATGGTTAATAAAGAACTTAACTATAGAAGATCCAGGTAAATAAATCATTTTCCCATTGCTAGACTTTATATTTTTCTTTGTGGTCTTGATAAACATGTTTTTTTCAAGGCAATTTAAAGTAATAGTCAAGCAAACCTCATGATAATGAACATAATTAAACATTAACTGTATGGTTAGCATTTATACAAAGTCAACATACATTCAACTAACATTATATATGCTTGTATAATTTGCTTCACATATATAATTATCACATATACAATAATCCATTTTATATTATTTAATTATGGTTACTTGTGATTTTTAGAATAGATTTTCAGCTATATATCAATAAATAATTATACATGTAATTTATAGCAAATGAAACCATGAAATATTCCTTTAGCACACTTTCAAGTGAATCTCAGTAATTTATCATTGTTTCCTTAGTTCTATTTTTGAATGAAATTTAAAAACAATTTGTTTTTTGTAATACTGATTTGTGTGTGTGTGTGTGTGTGTGTGCGTGTGTATGTTTAATATTCTCACTGAAATTCTGAACTCATTTACTCTGGTAGACATGGTCAGTTCTGAAACAGAGCTCTAAATTCCCAAGTGTGAAACAAGTCTTACCAGCTTACATTTTGTGTTTCCTGGAAGAAACCCCTACACATACGAGGCATTCAGTGACTTTTGAAAATATGTGAAAGCCTTTCATGTGTGGCCAACTGTTTATGCCACTGAAATACAAATGAGTCTGCTTCTAAGAGGAGAGGCTGACAATCCAACAGCTTTTAAGGAGCTGAGATTTCAGCTGTGATTTCCTCTCGGGAGGGATGGCATGGTGGAGGGCAGTGTGGGCATACACCAACATGTACAAGCCTCCATCTACTGTCTAGCACGGAAGCTTTTGTCTTCTGTTCCCATGCTCCAGATTGCCACGTTTGAATTATTTAAACTTGATACATCGTGGAGATAAAAGTTTATTGCCCTTACTTTGGAATAGTTTAATGAAACTATGCCATTGGAAAATGTAGCATAAGTCTGCATAAATCAATCTATATATACCTTTGCTCATTTGATATATAAGCTTTGAATACACTTCCAAAGGTGTTAATCAGCGAATAGCGCAGCTATTATCTAGCACTGCGTTGTCATTAAATGGGAGAATAAGTGCTTACAATGAAAGGAGACCATCTTTTGTCAAGCTCATGATTAGGTTTTATGCGATGTTCCATATTCACACAACTATAGCAGTTCCTAGAAGTGCTACTTATTTGCAACCAACAATATTAATCATATAGATAATAGAGATCAAAGCATTAAAAATTCAAAGAATATTTTTCAATAATGATTTAATAGTTTCTCTTTTAAAAATTTTGGGGTATAATGTACCCTGTAGTCCATCCTGACCTGAAATTCACCATGAAGTCCAAGCATTTTAGTTATATTATGAGAAGCAGAAATTAGTTTTTAACTTGTGGGTTTGTTTATTTGAATGAACAACTTTACCCTATACAGAGTATAAGCCTCTGTGATAGGTTTTAAAATACAAAATGCAATGGTGATTGTCCTGTATGTGTAACATTGCACACAAAATATCTCTGGTAATTACTCTGCTCTTACAGATGACATTAAGAAAGTTACTTTGATGGACTCATGTATGGAGCTGTTTAGAAGGTAGATGATGTTGTTATTATAATGTCTATTCTATTTTGGAACTCAATAATATCCTGAATCATTTTAAAAATGAGGGAGAATGCAATGTCAGGTTCCTGCCTGGCTAGTGTTCTATTTGATAGCAAAATGTTGTTTGATACCCTTATTGGAAAATCTGAAATCATAAATGTCAGTAATTTGCTGAAATAAGATTTTTGAGAAAAACGGATGAAAAAATAATATCAATTGTGGATCTAATGGCCCATGTGGAGCAATGTAAGTTTCATGATCTTCAGGGCTTGTCCAAAACATAGGCATACGCATATTTTGCACATTAATATTTACCATTTTGATAAGCAAAGCCTAAGTACCTTTCATTTTCATCATAGCAATTTAGTATCATTAGACATGGAGGCACAGTATACTAGTTCTCTAAAATAAATAAAGCTCCATAATCTTTTACTCAGAATTCAAGATTATTCTTAGTAATATTAACAATACATATATACATTCTATACACATATACAATACAAACTGTCTTAGTTTGGGTTTTATTGCAGTGATGAGACTCCATGACTGGAAAGAATGTTGTATTTTATTGCTGTGAAGAGGCACCAAGACCAAGGCAACTTTATTAAGGGGAAATAGTTAATTGGGGCTGACTTACAGTTTCAGAAATGTAGTCATTCATCATCATGGCAGGAAGCATGCTGGTGTTCTGGCAGACATGGGGCTTGAGAGGGAGCTGAGAATTTTACATCTTGATCCAAGGGCAGCAGGAGGAGACTTTGTGACTGAGCATAGCTTGAACATAGGAGACCTCAACGCCTGCCTCCAAAGCAACACACTTCCTCCAACAAGGCCACACCTACTCTAACAAGGCCCCTCCTCCTAATAGTGACACTATCTGTGGGCCAAGCATTCAAATACATGAGTCAATGGGGGCCATCTATTCCAACCACCATACAAACTATTTTAATCACTTTCATGTGCTGTGAAGAGACACCATAACCAAGACGACTTATAAACAAAAGTATTTATTTGGGGCCTTGTTTACCGTTTTAGAGTTTGAGTTCACAACCATCATGGTAGGGAACCTGGCAGCAGCTGACAGACATGGCACTGAAACAGGAGTTGAGAGCTTCTATCTTATCTATAAATTGAATGGAAAAAGAACATTTTTACTGAGTTTTTTTTTAAATCTCAAAGCCCACCACCCTCAGTGACATACCTTCTTTAAGAAGGCCATACCTCCTAATTTTTCCTAAAACAGTTTTTAGAGACCAGTCATTCAAATATATGAGCCCATGGGAGAGGAGTGTTCATTTCAAAACGACCACACAACATACCAGATTTGTCTAATGTGTTGGATTTCTTCTACACTTTGGGCTAATTGAATAATATCATTATAGGAACTGCATGCAAATATCATAAGAACATCCGTGTCTTTGTTGAATTATTCACCCTTTGGTTCATTTAACAAATATTTTTGAACTCTCACTGTAGGCTATGGGAAAACTCCTCCCTTGAATGGGAGATTGATTCAAGCATCCCACATCCTATTTCTTTTTCACTGGTTTTGTTTCAGTCTCTCATGATACCTTTTAACTCTATAACCAAGATATAATGAAGCCGCCAGATTGTGGTGTTGGGTTCTGCTTCCTATCCATCCACACACACTGTTGCTGAGAAACATAAGCCCAAGAATTCCCATAAGTGTAGTGTGTGTGGCATTCTTGCTGGTCTCTCCATGACTGATGCCTTGTACTTTTAGTCAATGCCCATTTGAGTCTTTTTGGCTAGGCTTGGGGAGGGGGTAGAACTCAACACAACTCAGCACAGAACCCAGACTTATTCTTCACCTGCCTCTTGTGTTCCCATTCAGTCTTGGAGTTAAGTCTTTGCTGTTGAATGCATGAGATCTATTCAGTGACTGGTCTGCAAAAATAGAAACAAAAGAAAAAATAGCAACATTAATAAGAACTGCCTATCATAGCATCCTCTGAGGTTTTCCATGTCTCTGACTGCTGTGTCAGTTGGTGGGCAAATCGTTGCTTTGTTACTGTTACTTCTCCATATTAGCAGAGGCCTTTCCTATGTACTGACAACTGTACTGTAGCCAGGATCTGTGTGGGAGCATAGCAACAGAAGGCCTGACACAAGAAATGTAGGCTGCATTCCCTATAACCTACCCCATTTCCTTTTTATATTTTATCCTCAAGTAAAAGAAGGTACTCCTACTTCCTTACCATTTCAAAGTCCAGACTTATCGGAAGCTCTCCTTCTAGGACAGCCCACAGAATTCCTCTTACATTATTAGTCTTCTGGGTTACCGGGTATCTTGTGGAAAACAGAGCAGATTTTTCTCTTCTCTTAAATATAATAAATTTTGCTTATTTTCTTAATTGCTTAAAATCATTCTTTAATGTTCATTAGGTTTTATTTTTGCTCTTTGTTTTTTGTTTGTTTGTTTGTTTGTTTGCTCTATGATAAACCATCTCAATCAAAGTTTCGGAGTAGGTAGGCATCTCACTCAGCTTATGATTTCGTAAATCCTTTGGTCACCTCCTGAGTTGGCTTGACTGCATTCTGCTTTGCTCTGTGAAACCCTGTAGCCAGCTGGATGGGCCTTGCTCTCGGGTTTTTGGCAGGTGAGTTTGCTGGGCTGCCAGCTAGGTAGTGTCTCTCTCACCCTGCAGCCTTCGAGCCCTGCTTCTGCTTCATGTTCTCAATCATAATGGGGATTCCCACTCATGTTCCTTTAATTATTTTCTCATTCAGGAAAGCAAACTATGAACACAGAAACCAACATCTGTACTGCTCTGCTTCTTAAATCCCCCCCCCCCACATACATATACACATACTGTGGTAAATATTACAATACTTCTTGGTTAGGTTTGCAAGATCTATTTCCCATAACCTATGGAAAGCTTAGTGCAGGACACCAGTGATCCTGAGCTGCTAGGATCTAAAATGAGCTTTTCTCTATCAGCAGTAGCAAAGTGCCCTCAGGTGCTGTGTTCTTTGAGTGGTGCCTAACTGCTTATTCTCATAGATCTCCATCATCCATACTGTATGTTGTGAGATTCTTGTCTTCCTTGTGAGGCCTTTGACATAGAAGATGTTCCTGAACTTTGCAATCATGGGGGTTCACATAGAAGCTGCTCAGTGGTCTTGAGTGAGTTACTATTTCTAGCTGCCCTCCTATGTTAACGATGCTTTACTACTGTGCTTTGTGAGGCTCCAACAAATCAGTGTAGAAGGTGGCCAGAATCTTGATTTTGTTTTTAAATTGCACTTGTTCTTTTTAACTTTTTGCAACGACATTTGTCTGAATTGAATTCTTTTTATGCCATGTGATAGTTGCTTGGGAATCTTCAGTCCCCATTTGAACTTTAGGAATATTGCCAGTTGTCCCCACTCTATTTCTTGATTACGTGGGTTACGATTCTCTTTTCTTTTATTTCATATTTGTTGCTATTATCACTTCATTTGAACAGATATCTGGGTGGAAAGCATTTACTTTCTATAATGGTTAAATTAAAGCCTTAGAATTGATTAGTTTTCAACAATCAGCTGATTTTTGTTAACAATGGGAGTTGGCTTGAGTATTATCAAGTGTATTTTCAACTGTGATTCAGGCTTTGTTCTATTAAATAAAACAGGAAAGGGCAGAATTAAGAAACACTAAGCTCATCAACTAACTAAGCCTGGTGCTTTTATGCAAAGCTTGAAATAAAGACAGAAAATAAGGCTAGGTGTAAACATGAAATTGTCCAAAGTCATAGCTTAACTCCAAATAGCCACAGAACATAGAACAGCCCATGGCTCAGTGGATAAAGGCTGCTGCTAATGATAAAAGTCTAAATCCTCAGACCCCACAAAGTAGAGAAAGAGAAATAACTCCTGTGCATTGTCTTCTACCTCCCGAGGCGCACTGCAGCACCCCCTCAAACACAAATAAACAAAAGTAATTGGGGACCGGGCATGGTGGCGCACACCTTTAATCCCAGCACTCGGGAGGCAGAGGCAGGCGGATTTCTGAGTTCGAGGCTAGACTGGTCTACAGAGTGAGTTCTAGGACAGCCAGGGCTACACAGAGAAACCCTGTCTCAAAAAAACAAAAACAAAAACAAAAACAAAAAACAAAAAGAAAAACAAACAAACAAAACAACAACAACAAAAGTAATTGGAAGCTCTTTCAGAAGAATTATCTTCTATGAAACTACAATAAAAATGTCCAAATCTGAAAACCAACCAAAAGTATAAATCGTACATTAGCAGCTGGTTTAGTAACTAGACTGTCACTGAATGAATTAAATCAACTTGTCACGTCCACCATTACAGAGTAGGTCTGCATTCCAAAGCCTTCAGTTCTCTGAGGAAAGCACTCTAAATGCTTGTAATTCACTTGATGAAAGTCCACTATCAATGGACTCTCTGTTCTACATAGCCAACGGATCTAGTTAAACTGCTCCTGAAGTCTCAGTCCTTGGAGCCTGGGCTCATGGGAGTCTGGGCTCATGGAAGCTTGGCAAAGAGGTAATGTCTGTTTCCCTTGCTGATATTTGGATGTAATAGGCATTTTATGCTTTTATGAACCATTTAAATGGGTTATTTCTTTTGATTATCACATCAGTATCATGAAATAGCAGATGAATGTTTTATAATTTTACAGTTGGAAAATAAACAGAGAAAAATGTGAAGTTCAAATTTGCACAAGCTCCCAAAGTAGAACCTTAATATCTCAGCCTCTTTCCAATACATCTCCAACTTGCTGAACACTTATTTCTAATCTAGATTTTCTTAAATGGTGGTTACCATGAGAGAGACACAGACCTGCCTGACAAGATAACTTATGACACAGTAGGTTTTATTTTTCTTTTCTGTATTAACTTGATCCTTCTGAATTAGACATAATACTTATAGCCATTTTTTGCACTACTGTGTTTTATAGTAAATAAAAAGGAGTCTTTTCTGCATACATTCAATTTGTTTTAAATGATAAGCTTGCCTAGTAGCAGCATTTAAAACACCTTGCAAATAATTACCCAAACCCTCATGGACTCATAAAAATATTTCTTTTTGTTCATTCTGTAAGCTATCATGCTAATCTGTAACAAATTAAAATGATCCCTTTATTAATGTTCTATACCTGGGAGACCAGTACATGCAAGCATTCTGGGTTTGCAAGGCATCATTTAATATTGATGCTGGATGTCCTGGATCAGAGCCTTCACGTACATCTCTAGCAACATTGTTAGAACTAGTTTCAAAATTATATGTATTACCCAGAGGAAGTACATTTTCTCATGAAAAGGTGCACACATTTTATGCTATGAGTAATGCTTCAAGAAAAAAAATCTACCAGTGTCCTTCCTTATATCTTTGAATATCTGCTTGTGTTGACAACTTCTGTTGCTATGATAAAATACCCTGACAAAAGGTACGCTTCATGAAGGAAGACTTTGTTTTAATTGACTATTGATGAATACAGTTTATCATGGTGGAGCAAGGAAGGTAAAAGAAGCATGAAGCAACTGGTCATATTGCATTCATAGTCAGGAGAGGTGACTCTTCCATCTCAATTAGCTTCTACCTTTTTCCTCCATCTAGGACCTAATCCCAAAGTGTAGTCACCCTCTTTAGGATGAGTCTTCCCTCCTCAGTTGATCTGGTCAAGATAATTCCTCTCAGACATTCCAAGAGGCTAACATAATATAAATAATCCTTCACAGATGTGACTACAGGCTTGATTTCCAGGTTGTTCTGTATCCTGTTAAGATGGCAATATCACCTACTACAACTGCTCTTAATATATGTTTCTACTCCTAAAGTCAGAGAGCTTCAACTATACTGGGAATCCTATATGTTCATCTACTTATTCCATGTGAGATACACAAGGACCAGAGTTTCTTTTGTGTTTTTATTTTCAGTATATTATTGGCTTCTTTTAGAAGAAGCAATTCCTTTTTTCATATATTTAGTTCACACTCATATTTATCCATTCAGCCTCAAGTAGTACATTGACTTAATCAGTAGATGTATTCAGTTTTCATGGTTAAGGAAGGCGACAAGAATAAGATCAGGACACTGGCGTATCTGGTGTCTTATGAGAGTCCACTTTCTTGTTCATAGATAGTTTTGATTCTGTATGGTTTCCCCTGGAGAAAGGTGAAGAAGAGGAAGCTCTTTGAGCCCTCTTAGAAGTACATTAGTCTACTGTATGAGGATCAGTCTTGTTTCTATCTCAACCATCTCCATCTCTAAGAACTGTCCCATTGAGGGCTAGGTTTTAACATCTCAGGGGGAAGGGGAACTGATATTTAGTATATAATGTTCCCTAAATTTTTAAAAGATCATTTTACCATATAATTAATTCCACTAGGATTTCTTTTTCCCTTTCCGTTCTCCTTCCTTCCCTTCTGTCTTTTCTTTCTTTCCTCTTTCTTTCCTCTTTCTTTCTTTCTTTCTTTCTTTCTTTCTTTCTTTCTTTCTTTCTTTCTTTCTTTCTTTCTTTCTTCCTTCCTTCCTTCCTTCCTTCCTTCCTTCCTTCCTTCCTTCCTTCCTTCCTTCCTTCCTTTCTTTCTTTCTTTCTTTCTTTCTTTCTTTCTTTCTTTCTTTCTTTCTTTCTTTCTCTCTTTCTCTCTCTCTCTCCCTTTCTCTCTCTCTCTCCCTTCCTCCCTCTCTCTCTCTCTCTCTCTCTCTCTCTCTCTCTCTCTCTTTCTCCCTCCCCCTCTCTCTTTCTTCCTTTCTTCCTTTCTTTCTTTCTCTCTTTCTGCCTTTTCTCTGTTTATTTGTTTGTTTGTTTCTTGTTTGCCTACTTGCTTGCTTACTTTTTCATTCCCTTTACCCATTGTTACTTGGAAAGATATGATAAGGAGGAAGCAATGCCTGTAATTTTGGTCTGCATATACTATCTGCCAGTCTAATCAATGATGACCTGGTACAGCCCAACATGGCCAAATGCTGTCAGAAACTTCACCTTATTAAATTTAGGTAGCCATACTCTCTTCTTTTTCACCCTTCCTTTTATTCCTGTACTTAGCATTTGCATTTATGTTGGTCTACTTCCCTTCTTAGTGGAACTGGTCACCTCTGTTTACATCAACTCACCTAATTATCCTTGTTCTAAACAACTAAAAATCAAAACCCACTGTGTCATGTCATAAAGATAGTAAGGGAAAGAGACAATATATAAAACAGGAGATATTTATTTTTCAGAATATGAACATTTGGTTCAGGAAAGATGGCTCAGTGTTAAAAATGCTTACTGTGCAAGCATGGAGACCTGGGTTTAGAATCCCAGCAGGATACAGCCCCAGACCTGGTGTGTAGACACTGGTGTAGGTCCTTGGGTTTGCTCCCCAGCCACTCTAGCTGAAACATCCAGCATTCTGTCTACAGAGAGACCATGTTTCAGTAAATAAATAATAATATATGGACAAGAAATCAAGAAAGATATCTGGGTATATAGCAGGATTGATTCAGGCCACTGGTGGTAAGGACAACACAGTATACTTGTTTGTGTTTCAATGAGTGCTCAGCTATCCTACAAGCATCCCTATTTTGGTTTAGAGTCACCATGTCATAGTCATAGTTTTATTGTTATAAAGAGATACTATGATCAAGGCAACTACTACTAGAGAAGCATTTTATTAGGGCTTGCTTACAATTTCAGAAGTTTAGTCTATTATCATCATAGCTGGAAGCATGGAGGCATGCAGGAAAGCATGTTGCTAGAGAAGTTGAGAACTGCATCCTGATGTGCAGGTAGGGGGGTGTCGGGGGGGGCATAGAGACACAGAGATAGATAAAGATAGATGAGAGAGAGAGAGAGAGAGAGAGAGAGAGAGAGAGAGAGAGAGAGAGAGAGAGAGAGAGAGAGAAATGGATAGATAGGAAGACATAGAAACATAGAGACTGAGGATTGGGCCTGGCATGGAATTGTGAAACTTCAAAGTCCATGGGCAGTGACTTACTTCCTCCAACAAAGCCACAATAAGGCCACACCTCAAATCCTTCTTAACTAGTTCTACTCTAAGGTGACTAAGCATTCAAATATATGAGCCAATCTTACTTAAACCACTACAGTCTATTATCCCCAGTTGCCTGGCTAGAGTATTGTAATGTTCCTTGTATTTATCTTATGGGTTTATATATGTATTGCTATTGGATTTGGTAGCAATTAGGGACACCTCCAAGGGTGTGGAAAACCTAATTAGAACTTGTGTTTTTTTCTGTTGTAGAACTTGTACATTGGTACTATATTTAATGAACTGTTAAATAGAAGTCTGACGTCACTTAGAAATACTTCCCATTGTAGTATAGATTGATAGTTCTTCATTGTCTACTAGCAAAGGTAAAAATTATTCCTCAGACCAATTGGAAAAAATGTAAAACTGTTTGATTAGATTGTCTAGTTCCTCTGTCACTAGTTGATTTCTTTGCTTTCTCCTTAACTTTCTGTGTTGTTAATATTTTGAAACATTCATATCCTTTTTACATAACAATTTGCATTTTCATTGACAGGAAAAAATACAAAACATAAACAAGTTTAGTAGGATTCATTTTTACACCATTTTGAGGTAGAATTTAAAAGAAAAATTATACATTTAAAGGTGACAAGTTGATGCTTTGAGATACATTGTGAAATGATGACTATAATCAAGCTAAGTAACATATCCTGTCTTTCCCTGGTTACTATCGTTTCCCTTTAATGTTGGTAGAAATGCATAAAATTCAGTCTCTTTACCATTTTCAAGTACACATCAGTGTCACAGCAGGGCTGTGGGTCAATGACTCTACTGGCCTCAGGGAATTGCTGTCTTCACCTCAATGGATCTACTCAATGGACCAGAGCTGTGTAAATACCTTGAAAGTGCAATGTAGTTAGTTCCCTTCTGTGTGAACATGGTAGTTAGGTATCGGGCTCCAGGCAGAAGGCTGGATGATGGTATGGTATAGGGTGAGTTTAGAGACACACATTGAATTGCCCCAGTTGGCCCCCAGCTTCCAGGGACCCACTGTTGATAAGCTTAACCCACATTCACAGAGGTCTCCATCAGCTGTTCCTGCTTTCCATTCATAACCAATCTGAAAAGGTCGGAGATTATCAGAAAAGCATAAAGGGGAGACAAAGTAAATGGAACTTGACAAAGCTAGTAAGACCTTAGTGCGTAGGCATCATCTGAAGATGTGCTCACTTCACTCCTCAGCCCTGCCAATCAGAAAGTGGCAGGGAAATTAGGTGATCCTTTCTTTTATCTGGAAGGACCTGAGAGCCAGACTTCTTTGTCATTTATTAAAGAGAGTGCAGGACTTTATTTTTTTTTTACCTGAGAGATGACTTAGAGTTTCTTTCTTTTAAGTGTTTGAACTGAGAAGCTATTTGTCATATTTTTGTCATAGTCTCTTTGTCATATTTCAGGAAGCTTTTCCTTTTGTTTCAACAATGAACAATGTGAAATGCTAGCTACACAACTCCATGAAGCATGACAAAGAGTGCTAGTGGGCCCTTTATGATCTACAGAGCTTTCTGTGAGATTTCTCCAACTCTTCATTATCACCTGGCCACAGCTTACACATGCAGACTTATTTTGACAGCCATGTGCTCATCCCTTGTAAAATGAGTCTAAAAGCTATGACTGTCACATAGAGCATGTGTTTGAGTTTTAATTTGCCATGAGTTCTGTTGATTGAGCATTTGCATTATTCAGGATTCCTGCTTCCTGCTGTGCTCACTAACACCTGTGCTGGGAGACCCATTAGAGAACATTAAGCTCACCACGTAGCGTTCTGATTAACTCATTTACAGGAGGCCATGCTCAGATTGCAATTTATGTATTTTCTATCAGTCCTTGCTCTTTTGATGGAAACCATTTTTTTGGAAGATTTGTATATGTCATTGACTGTACTGAATCCCTAAGGATGGTTTATCAGCAAACCTGACATTTGATCATCCCCTTCCTGAAGATCCTAGACTTTTGTGTGAGAAATGGTAGACAACACCCCTCCCACCCCCATTCTTCCTGCTGCCACTGGCAACTTTACCAGTGAGGTATAGGTGGCCTCTAAGAGAACACCAGGATTCCCTTAGGTATTTTCCATATTCCCCTGATAACTGCTTGCTTAACTGATTAAACAGCCTAGGCTTAGGGGCAGATGTCAGGTATTACAGGTAGTGCCTTATAATGTAGTTTTGGTTTGGTTTGGTTTGGGTTTTTTGTTTTTTTGTTTTTATTTTTGTTTTTTGTAACTTGAATTCTTAAAGAACAATAGATATCCACTCTGGGTAGTTTGTGAAATGAACAAACATTCATTCGGGTGTTCTCTTAGGCTCTTCCATCTGGGGGTAATGACCATTAGCTTCAAAACTAAACATTGAGGTTCTGCTAAAGTGAGTTTTGGTCCAAAAGAAATAATTTCCCTTTATCCTACTCTTAGCCAGGTTCTCAATTTGTATATCTGCTCTTAGTTGATCTTCACCAGTGATGTCTTGCCCCAGGGAAGGGAGAGGCTGAAGGGGCAGTGACATAGGGGTTGGTGAGTGGGTGAGGGGGTGGGTGTATGGATAGGGGAACACCCTCTCAGAGGGAAAGCAAAGGCGTAATGGAACAAAGAACTCTGAGAGGGGGTACTGGGCAGGGGGTAACATTTGTAATGTAAATAAATAAAATAATATAATAAACAAAGGATTTTTTTCCAAGAACATTTACTTTTAAAGACAATTCTTACAATGAGTCCTGTCTGGTTCTGAGCCTCAGTACCCCAAAGGCATCTTTACATGCAAATGTCTTTGTTGATATAGACAGTCCTTCTACTAGTACATAATTATCTTCACTTAGGGGATTTGCTAAGGTCTCGAGTACATTCCTTAGAATATGTTCTTTGTAAATAGATGAACTATTTCTGTCTCTTGTACAGTGTCTGATATATATATTGTATGTACAATAAATGTTGAATTTAGCCAATTTAACAAAGAGACCATCGACATTCAAAACACGTTGGTTTCAATCTTTGACATTTCATTGAGCAACAGAGTAAAAACATTTCCACATTCATCGTACAAGCTTTCTTTGGAGGTTTTCCTCAGAAAGAAAGCCCTTGGGTCCACAGCGCTCCATGACACAGAAAATGTTTAATTATAGACAAGAAACAGGGTCATCACCCATAGGTTTCAAATGATCTATTTATCTTTAAATAAGAGCAAAGAGAGGTGACCAAGTGCTCAGAATACTTCAAAACACTCTAACAAAATTTCCTTTATTTCATGGAAAATGAGTTTTATGAACAAATACTAACTCCTGTTGGCATAAAGTATGACATATTGTATAAAGCAAGACAATTGTACAGAATTCTGGGAACCCAAAAACAGTCATCATGAGACTCACAAAGAAATTCTTCAGTTAGACATTAATCTTTAGGTCTAAAATTGTATTGTTTCAATGGAAGTAATGGTGGTATGGCATGCTTTGATTTTAACCCTTGTGATTTTGTTTTCCTGCTGATATACACTCTGTATTCTTAAATATGATTTAACCAATTAAGGTCAGATCTCTTACTCAGCTTAAAAAGTGTTATACTTGTGAATATACCTCTTTCTATTGTTCATAGAAAAGAGGTAGGGCAGTACTCCTGGAATGACTGGCTCATGTCAGAGGAGGTGGGAAGTAAGATGGAGTCTCTGGATTGTTGATGAATCCAGAGCCCAGCATTTCCCCTGACATTGGCTGCACAGTTCAGTCCTAGAGAGGGAGAACTTTTTGTCCCTCTGCAGTAGGTAAATTTCCACTGCTTTATCTTTTTTTATTATTATTATTAACATTAGTTCTTTGTTTTATTAGTGTTTTCAGGCTCCCAGCTGGTTCCCCAAATTTGACAAATGGGCCTGATTTACAAACAGATATCCAGTGGCAGCTTGATAAATTTTTGGTCACTGGTGTGGTACTGTAAACAGAAACAAATTGCTGAAAATATAAAAGACTTTTTATCTGATGCTTAGTTTGCCAAGGTTAGTCAAAACAAGCTAAAATGTCTTTAACTGGAAATCATGACATTTCACCCTGTTGTGCCACTGAGCCCTTTAGAAAGCATATAAGGACAGACAGTGGAGCAGGAAGTGCCTGGCAACTGCAGCCCCATCTTTCCACCCCAATTCCCTCCCACCTTTCCCTCCTCACCCCACTCTCTTGCTGGGAAGAACTTTTGGCAGCTACCCCTAGCTTCAATGTTTTTTCCACTTAAATTTCATACTCATTTTATTACTGCTCATATTACATGTCCACTTAATCTAGGGAGATCTTAGGGAACATAATGTCCAAAGAATGCCACCAAACATTAATTATTGCTTGGTGGTAGGGAACAAACATCCCCAAAATATGGAAGCAGGCAATTTGCTAAATTATTTACTTTGGGTATGTGAAGTTTGCGGACGAGATTAATTGAGTTGGCAGTAAGATTTAATGTTTCAAAATGAAGGCATGCTTAGAGGCATGTGTGTATATATGAATATGTATGTTCACATCAATAGAAAGCTATTGCTTAGGCTATGTTATACAACGCATGTGAAAATTCTCCTTGTATCTCAACCCAGTGCCTTTGTGGAATGTTAATGTCTATGAATGATGAGGGAATCAGAGATCTGGGAGAACGTTGATTAAGAGATATAGGCATCCTTAAAGAGTTAAGAAACAAACACAGCATCATCATCATCATGATCATCATCATCATCATAAAGAGCTGAAAGCATTTTCTCAGGACATTTAAGTGTAAGGAGCAAAACTCAATGCAAGACTCTTTCCAGCTTTAAGTTCTTTAAGTGATGATGACCTAGATGTTGCAATCTGAGGAGAAGGGGCTCTAGGTTAGTCCACACCTGCCAAGACATCACCGGAAGTCTCTGGAAGGGGAAATGTTTCAAATTAACAGGGTGCTGGTTAGACAAATGAGTGTTCTTTTCTGGGGTCTTCAGAAATAAATTTGCTATGTTATCTTTTTAATGATTGAAATATTATAACTCATATAAGAATTAAAAAGTTCTTTGTTCTTCTGTAAAATAAATTATGAAAAATCTCTCACCTGTAACCAAAAAGAAAAATTTTGCAAGTGGGCTTCATAATGTTTAATCAGTTACTGATGCACTCATGTAACATGCATGTGTCTGCATGTGTCAGAGGTACAGTGTTGATTAAAATACTCAAGACATGCCATGGGAAATCAATACACTGGCAGCAAAACATTTAGATATGTCTGCTCACTGAGACCCATAATGTCCTTCCATCTTATTATCCCAATGCTTTCACTAAGAAGAAGTATAATATAGGACCACCCTGTCTACAGTAGCCTGTCTACTGTGCAGTCGTTTTGAATGGTCACTCATTGTTACAGATTACTCTTACTAAAGTCCAATGGTTTCCAACCCATCAGGGTTTTAAGACTTTTTGGCATTGCATTTTCCTAATAAAAGTTATTGTTTATTCAGGAGAATGGTCAACGTGTTATCTATGTCCCTTAATTCTACTCTCTTACCATAGTCTCTTGCTGTGGTCAAAACAGGACTGTAACCTTTGGGAGAAGATAGTGGGCAAAGAAAAAATTCTCTAATATTCTAACTCCTTCTGCAGGGAATGATATTCTGCCTCTGTCTACACCGACCTTGGCCGTTTTCTATCATTGTCGAGCTTGTGTGAGCTTACCTTTTCCTCTAACATCACCATCAAGTTACTATTCCATCCCTAACATTTTACCTTTTAATAATCAATACTAACCTATGATCTGCTTATTGACTTACACACTACATTTCTTTCTCACTGTAAAACCTTTCCATATGATTCCATGGTATTTTCTTGCTATTGTCCTAATCTCTCCTGTTTTCATAAACTCAGTAGCACTTTTAAATCACAATCTCACTCTGATTTATATCTTAGTTTATTGGAATATTGTTAGTATCCAGCCCTTACAAGGTGAAACTTTATTTGCTATGTTCACTAATGTCTTCTTATTAATCAGTTCAATCATCATGCCTTTGTTTTGAAATGAACCCTTTGTTGCACTTTGGTATTCTTGTCCCGCATTGGCTCACTGCCTGTTGCACTATGGCTTGATTGGCTGACACATATTTATCCTTTATGGCAACCTTTGTCTCTTTCCTGGTTTTGGAGACTTAGACATAAAATTCTTTGTATTTCAGCTCTCTACACCTGTACTTCCTCAGTTTGCTCATGCTGGGCATGACTCCTGCTATAAGTGTGCATCCCTTACTCCCTTAGTAGCTTCTAATGGACAGTGTCAACAGTCCACTGCAGATCTCATCATGTCATGTCTCAGAATGTGTCACAGGCTTCTTATATGCAACATCCTAAAACTAACCTCCTCATGTTATTCTCAAATAAATTAGTGTAGATACGGTATCTAAATGGTTCCCCAGTCAAATCACCAGTCTCTCTACTACCTGTCTCCTCTCACTGAGAACTACCACATATTTCTAGTTTATACACAGCCCCACATACTCAAGATTCTGTATCCATAGATGAATGTATAAGGTTATAGATAAAAATGATTATAAGAAAAATCTCTTGGCTGGAGAGATATCTTAGTAGTTAAGAGCACTAGCTGTTTTCCTAGAGGACCTAGGTTCAAATTCCAGCACCCACATGGCAGCTCACAACTGACTGTTACTCCAGGTATAGGGAACCTGACTTCACGGAGACATATGTGCAGACAAAGCACCAATGTACATAAACTAAAAATAAATTATTTTTTTAAAAATGAAAATCACATTTGTACTGAAGATATATAGACATTTCTTTTGAAATTATTTCTTTAAAAATAATATACCAACTATTCATAGTCTTTACATTTTGTTAGGTATTTGAGTAATTTAGAGATTATTTAGTGTACCTAGGAAGAGGTGCATAAATTACATGCAAACATTATTCTGTTTTGCCTGAGACTTGGAGAGCCTTATAATCCTGTGTCCTCAGGGATTCCTGACACCAAACTCTTAATAAATACCATGGGGCAATAGAACCATCCTCTTTTGTTCTATACCAATAAATCAATATCTCTGGAGAAATAATGCTAATAACTTTCCAAGTACAAGATCTAATTATATGTCTTCCAAAGCTCTTTGACTATAATTGGTCCCCATTGCCTTGGGGGAATGTATAGGCAAAATCATCAAGTGAATGAACACATAACCATGAAGTCTAAAAGTTTCAACCGGATAAGTGCATCATGTTCAGGGTTTCAAACACATAAAATCTGTTACAATAAATCCATATTTATCTTCATATCTCCTGAGATCGCTGAGATTATCATAGTTACATATATACTACTATATTTGTTTGGAACCTCTTCTTACTTTGTAAGTCCTGTTCTGGTGGTGGTGGTGGTGGTGGTGGTGGTGGTGGTGGTGGTGGTGGTGGTAGCAACGGCAGTGGTGGTGGAGGTTTAAGGATCTGAATTAAATACCAACTCTACTAGGAAACTTTTCTAAGCTCCCGAGATTAGATGGGACCATTTCTTTATTGTATTTTTAGAACACATAGAACTTATCATTGTTGGAATTCTTTTGAGATTTTGCGGTTAGCTATCTACTTATTTGCTGATTTCAGCTATTAAATAAATTATAAATCAGAACCTTTATTCTCCCTTAAACTGAATGTATGATAACTGAGCTATACATTTGGTAATCCAACCTTTGAAATTATGTATACTTGACAAAGATAAAGCAGTAAGGAACAAGGCAAAGAAACAGATCATATTGGAGACACCCAAGGGAAATGTGAAGAAGCAGCAGGAAAGATAGCAGAGCACTGAGAGTTGCAGTGAAAACCTGAGCAGCCAAGAAGAGGTTAACTCAGACTATAGGATTACAGAGAAATATCTATAGGAGTTTTCTTCTAGGAAGTTACTGGTAACCTTTGAGAGAAAAGATTTGTTAGACTTTTGGGGACAGAAGACAAGAATATATTGAACAGAATAAAGTAATAAGAATCCAAAATGAGAGAAACAGATACACAAAAGCACTCTTCCATAAAGTACCAACTCGGAGAGAAGAGAGGGGCAAACTGTAATGGGGACACATTCTTGGGACGTTAGTATAATCAATAAAATCTCTGTGTTTGTCTCTATTTTTCTGTTTCTCTCTCTGTATCTCTCTCTCTTCTCTCTCTCTGTTTCTCTCTCTCTCTCTCTCTCTCTGTCTCTCTCTCTCTCTGTCTCTTGTTCTCTCTCTCTCTGCCTCTGTGTATGTTTTTCTGAATGTGTGTGTATGTGTTTCTCTCTGCCTCTGTGTATGTGTCTGTGTGTGTGTGTGTGTCTGTGTGTTTCTCTTCCTCTTACTCTCTGCAGTTTCATGAAGACAGAATTTAATTTTCCAGAAGAAACTTTTGTGACACAGTTTGTCACATTGTCAAGTGAGCAAATGCTCTCATTAAAATCCTCTATAAAATTCCCTTGGATATAAAGAAAAATGCTCCTTCTTGTGCTTCTTGTGAAATTAGAGATGAACAATTGAAGGCAAGGGTCACTTGTGAGTTAGTTGAGGAAAGAGTGACTGACAGAGTTGAAAGTCAAATGTGTTCTGTTTTCTCAGTAGAAAATTAGGTGTTGGCAGGCAAGTTTGCAGTGAAAGCTTTTGTTATCTGAGCTTTAGTAACACAAAAGTTTGGACACTATAGTCAATTAAAGATAGAACATTGTACCTCAGACAACACAAAGACTTTTGAATTTGTATGACTATTTTAGGGAGCAAACCTGGGCTATGTATTAGTCTAAAAAGCTAAGCTTGCCCACATATTATGAATAGGCTAATTAAAGAGATAAATAATGGCAAAATCTGAGAAAGATTTACCCAATGTGGCCACATCAGTACGAGAATCAAAGAGGTGCAAAGACCTCCTCTTGAATGCGCCTTTGGCACACTAACATACAGATTTAATAGAGGATAAGAAATATGCTTAACTGAGTTCCTGGCCCAAGGCTGGTCCTGCCCATTGCCGATCCAGAGTTGTCATAACTCCAGTCTCTTCTTCAAAGTGATGTGTAAGTTTTCAAACTATATGACATCTATTTCTGAAGGACATGTTTCTTCTCTGGGTCTAACAGGGAAGGATGAATTCCCTGTTTTCCAGCAAGAGATTCTTGAAGAAATCCAAATTCTTCTGCCTTCTTTGTTTCAGTAGTCTGTTAGTTGTATCCCACTATCATCCTTACAAATGCCACCAGGGGTGTGACAAACTCAGAGATAAGAGTGGTCCAATGAGTAGTAAATTCCCTAGTGAATTCCTGGTCTCTTCCTTGTATACTGGGCACTCACCAGTTTGACAGGAGATTTCTTTTATAGATAGTGATCATAAACATGAAGATAGTGGTAGTAAGTTTCTAAATCACCTACTTAAAGCTTAAGTGAACTCCTGATTTGTAATAGATAATTGCTGTTGTACAGCAGGTGTGTGCTTAGATACAACCTTGCTTAATACATTTAGGCTAGGCTTGTGCTGTCTGAAAGAGAGGTAGTTGAGTAAAAGAGATGAAAAGAAACAAACACTGGTGAGAGATGTTCTCACCCTTACAATTCCTTTTCCTGCTGATGCATGCATTTCTCTGAAATAAAGGTCAGTGG